>NC_046172.1:52322908-52338443 GCF_011064425.1 Rattus rattus
TTTTTATTCTCTCCTTCCTCACCTTCCCTGTGTAGGTGAGTGCATGTGTTTGTGTGCGTGCATGAACCCGCGCTTGTGTGTGTGTATGTGTTCATGTGTGTGTGTGTGTCCAAGTGCATGTGTCGGTGAGTGCATGTGTGTGTGCACATGGGTGTGTTCATTTGCATCTTTGTGTGTGTGCGTGTGTATGTCTGTGTGTGTGTCTGTGTGTGTGTAAAGGAGTAGAGCACATGTATGAAGTCAGAAGGAAGAAGACACCATTGTGGAATTTTTCCCCCTTTTCTAATGCCAGTTCGGGGGTTTCATGCTTGGTATCAAGCACTTTTACCAGTTCGGTCAGTTTACCAGACTCAAATGGGCAAGTTTTTCTTTCTTTCCTATTATATTTTTTATTCTCTTTCCTTCCTCACCTTCCCTATGTAGTGAGTGCATGTGTTTGTGTGCGTGCATGCACCCGCGCTTGTGTGTGAGTATGTGTTCATGTGCGTGCGTGTGTGTGTGTGTGTGTGTGTGTGTGTGTATGTGTTCATGTGTGTCTGGATGTCTATCTGAATGTGATCATGAGCATGTGCGTGTGCATGTGTGTGTGTACTTGCGTGTCTTCATGTGCATCTTCGTGTGTGTGTGCGTGTGTATATCTGTGTGTGTCTGTGTGTGTAAAGGAGTAGAGCACATGTATGAAGTCAGAAGAAAGAAGACACCTATTATGGAATTTTCCCCCCTTCTCTAATGTCAGTTCGGGGGTTTCATGCTCGGTATCAAGCACTTTTACCTGTTAGGTCATTTTACCAGACTAAACTGTGTAAGTTTTTCTTTCTTTCTTAATATAATTTTTATTCTCTTTCCTTCCTCACCTTCCCTGTGTAGTGAGTGCATGTGTTTGTGTGCGTGCATGCACCCGCGCTTGTGTGTGTGTTTGTGTTCATGTGCGTGTGTGTGTCCAAGTGCATGTGATCGTGAGCATGTGCGTGTGCATGTGTGTGTGCATGTGTGTGTGTTCGTGTGCATCACTGTGTGAGTGTGTATAAGTGTGTTTGTGTTTCTGTGTTTGTGTGTCTGTGTGCGTGTAAAGGAGAAGAGTCCATACTTGAAGTCAGACATCAGAAGATACCATTGTGGACTTGTTTTTTAGCCCTTCTACCATGTCTGTTCTGTGGTTTCATGCTTGGTATCCAGCACTTTTACCTGTTAGGTCATTTTACCAGACTAAATTGGTAAGTTTTTCTTTCTTTCTAACTATAATTTTTATTCTCTTTCCTTCCCCACCTTCCCTGTGTAGTGAGTGCATGTGTGTGTGTTTGCATGCACCCGTGCTCGTGTGTATGTCTGTATGTGTGTACACTTGAAGAGCACACACATGAAGTCAGAAGTCAGAAGACACCATTGCAGAATGGGATTTTTCCCTTTCTACCATGTCGGTTCCGGCATTTCATGCTTGGTATCAAGCATTTTTACCTGTTAGGTCATTTTACCAGACTCAACGTGGTAAGTTTTTCTTTCTTTTCTTTCTTATTATAATTTTTATTCTCTTTCCTTCCCCACCTTCCCTGTGTAGTGAGTGCATGTGTGTGTGCTTGCATCCACCTGCCTATGTGCTCATGTGTGTATGAGTGTGTGTGTGTGTGTGTGTTTTGTGTGTGTCTGTGTGTCTTTGTCTGTGTATGTGTACACAAGAAGAGCAAATACATGAACTCAGATGTCAGGAGACACCATTGTGGAATGGGATTTTTCCCTTTCTACCAGGTCAGTTCTATGCTTTCATGCTTGGTATCAAGCACTTTAACCTGTTAGGTCATTTTATCAGACTCAACTGGGAAAGTTTTACTTTCTTTCCTATTACAATTTTTAGTCTCTTTCCTTCCTCACCTTCCCTGTGTAGTGAGTGCATGTGTTTGTGTGCGAGCATGCACCCGCGCTTGTGTGTGTGTATGTGTTCATGTGTGTGTGTGGGTCCAAGTGTATGTGATCGTGAGCATGTGCGTGTGCATGTGTGTGTGCATGTGTGTGTGTTCGTGTGCATCTCAGTGTGAGTGTGTATATGTCTGTTTGTGTTTTTGGGTGTGTGTTTCTGTGTGCGTGTAAAGGAGAAGAGCCCATACTTGAAGTCAGACATCAGAAGATACCATTGTGGACTTGTTTTTTAGCCCTTCTACCATGTCTGTTCTGTGGTTTCATGCTTGGTATCCAGCACTTTTACCTGTTAGGTCATTTTACCAGACTAAATTGGTAAGTTTTTCTTTCTTTCCTACTATAATTTTTGTTCTCTTTCCTTCCCCACCTTCCCTGTATGGTGAGTGCATGTGTGTCTGTTCTGGTATGCACCCGTGCTCGTGTGTGTGTCTGTATGTGTGTACACTTGAAGAGCACACACATGAAGTCAGAAGTCAGAAGACACCATTGCAGAATGTGTTTTTCCTTTCTACCATGGCATTCCGGGATTTCATGCGAGTATCCATTTTGTCCTGTTAGGTCATTTACCAGACTCAACTTGGCAAGTTTTTTTCTTTCTTTTTTTTCTTATTATAATTTTTATTCTTCCTTCCCACCTTCCCTGTGTGTGAGTGCATGTGTGTGTGTGTTGCATCCACCCGTGCATGTGTGTATGAGTGTGTGTGTGTGTGTGTTTGTGTGTGTGTCTGTGTGTCTTTGTCTGTGTATGTGTACACAAGAAGGGCAAATACGTGAACTCAGATGTCAGGAGACACCATTGTGGAATGGGATTTTTCCCTTTCTACCAGGTCAGTTCTATGCTTTCATGCTTGGTATCAAGCACTTTAACCTGTTAGGTCATTTTATCAGACTCAACTGGGAAAGTTTTACTTTCTTTCCTATTACAATTTTTAGTCTCTTTCCTTCCTCACCTTCCTGTGTAGTGAGTGCATGTGTTTGTGTCTTGTTAGCATGCACCTGCCATTTGTGTGTGTGTATGTGTTCATGTGTGTGTGGGGGTCCAAGTGTATGTGATCGTGAGCATGTGCGTGTGCATGTGTGTGTGCATGTGTGTGTGTTCGTGTGCATCTCAGTGTGAGTGTGTATATGTCTGTTTGTGTTTTTGGGTGTGTTTCTGTGTGGGTAAAGGAGAAGAGCCCATACTTGAAGTCAGACATCAGAAGATACCATTGTGGACTTGTTTTTTAGCCCTTCACCATGTCTGTTCTGTGGTTTCATGCTTGGTATCCAGCACTTTTACCTGTTAGGTCATTTTACCAGACTAAACTTGGTAAGTTTTTCTTTCTTTCTAACTATAATTTTTATTCTCTTTCCTTCCTCACTATTCCTGTGTAGGTGAGTGCATGTGTGTGTATGAGTGCATGCACCAGCGCTTGTGTGTGTGTTTTGTGTGTGTGTGTGTTTATGGTCGAGTCCGTGTCCATGTGCATGTGTTCCTGAGCATGTTCGTCTGCTTGTGTGTGTGTGTGTGTGTGTGCATTTGCTTGTGTTCCTGTGCATCTTCGAATGTGTGTCTGTGTCTCTGTGTGTGTACACGTGAAGAGGACACACATTGAGTCAGAGGTCAGAAGACACCATTGTGGACTTGTTTTTTAGCCCTTCTACCATGTCTGTTCTGTGGTTTCATGCTTGGTATCCAGCACTTTTACCTGTTAGGTCATTTTACCAGACTAAACTTGGTAAGTTTTTCTTTCTTTCTAACTCTAATTTTTGTTCTCTTTCCTTCCTCACTATTCTGTGTAGGTGAGTCCAAGTGTGTGTATGAGTGCATGCACCAGCGCTTTGTGTGTGTGTGTGTGTGTGTGTGTGTGTGTGTGTGTGTGTGTGTGTGTGTTTATGGTCGAGTCCGTGTCCATGTGCATGTGTTCCTGAGCAAGTTCGTGTGCTTGTGTGTGTGTGCATTTGCTTGTGTTCCTGTGCATCTTCGAATGTGTCTGTGTCTCTGTGTGTGTACACGTGAAGAGGACACACATTGAGTCAGAGGTCAGAAGACACCATTGCAAATGGGATTTTTCCTTTCTACCATGGCAGTTCGGGTTTCATGCTTGGCATCAAGCACTTTTTACCTGTTAGGTCATTTTATCAGACTCAACTTGGTAAGTTTTTTATTCTTCTCTTTCTTATTATAATTTTTATTCTCTTTCCTTCCCCATCTTCCCTGTGTATTGAGGGCATGTGTGTGTGTGCTTGCATGCACCCTTGCTCGTGGGTGTGGGTGTTTGTGTGTGTGTGTGTGTGTCTGTGTGTCTTTGTCTGTGTGTGTGTGTTCACAAGAAGGGCAAATACATGAAGTCAGATGTCAGAAGACACGATTGTGGGATGGGATTTTTCCCTTTCTACCAGGTCAGTACCGGGGTTTCATGCTTGGTATCATGCACTTTTACCTGTTAGGTCATTTTACCAGACTCAACTTGGTAAGTAGTTCTTAATATCTTATGATAATACTCCATTTATTCCCTTCTTCACTATCCCTGCGTCTGTGAGTGCACGAATGTGTGTGCGTTCAGGCACCTGTGCTTTTTGTGTGTGTGTTGTGTGTGTGTGTGTGTGTGTGTTTGTGTTCATGGGCCGGTGCGTGTCTATGCATGTGTTATGAGATGTGTGTCTGTGTGTGCATGTGTGTGTGTTTCGTGTGCATGTGTATGTGTGTGTGTGTGTGTGTGTGTATGTGTGTGTATGTGTGTGTGTCTGTGTGTTAGTGTTTCTGTGTGTGCTTACAGGAGACGAACACTGAAGTCAGAAGTCGGAAGACACCATTGTGGAATGGGATTTTTCCCTGTCTACCATGTCAGTTCTAGGCTTTTATGATTGGTATCAAGCACTTTTACCTGTTAGGTCATTTTACCAGACTCAACTTGGTAAATTTTTTTCTTTCCTATTATAATTTTATTCTCTTCCTTCCTCAACTTCCTGTGTAGTGAGTGCATGTGTTTGTGATGTGCATGCACCCACGCTTGTGTGTTTTTTGTGTGTGTGTGTGTGTGTGTGTGTGTATGTGTTCATGTGTGTCTGCATGTCCATCTGAATGTGATCATGAGCATGTGCGTGCATGTGTGTGTGTACTTGCATTTGCTTGTGTTCATGTGCATCTTCTGTGTGTGTGCAGGTGTATGTCTGTGTGTGAGCCTTTGTGTGTAAAGGAGTAGAGCACATGTATGAAGTCTGAAGGAAGAAGACACCATTGTGGAATTTTCCCCCCTTCTCTAATGTCAGTTCGGGGGTTTCATGCACGGTATCAAGCACTTTTACCTGGTAGGTCATTTTACCAGACTAAACTGTGTAAGTTTTTCTTTCTTTCTTACTATATTTTTTATTCTCTCCTTCCTCACCTTCCCTGTGTAGGTGAGTCATGTGTTTGTGTGCGTGCATGCACCCGCGCTTGTGTGTGTGTATGTGTTCATGTGCGTGTGTGTGTCCAAGTGCATGTGATCGTGAGCATGTGCGTGTGCATGTGTGTGTGCATGTGTGTGTGTTCGTGTGCATCTCTGTGTGTGTGTGTGTATATGTGTGTTTGTGTTTTGTGTGTGTGTTTCTGTGTGCAGTGTAAAGGAGAAGAGTCCATACTTGAAGTCAGACATCAGAAGATACCATTGTGGACTTGTTTTTTAGCCCTTCTGCCATGTCTGTTCTGTGGTTTCATGCTTGGTATCCAGCACTTTTAACTGTTAGGTCATTTTACCAGACTAAACTTGGTAAGTTTTTCTTTCTTTCTAACTCTAATTTTTGTTCTCTTTCCTTCCTCACTATTCCTGTGTAGGTGAGTCCAAGTGTGTGTATGAGTGCATGGACGAGCGCTTGTGTGTGTGTTTTGTGTGTGTGTGTGTGTGTGTGTGTGTGTGTGTGTTTATGGTCGAGTCCGTGTCCATGTGCATGTGTTCCTGAGCAAGTTCGTGTGCTTGTGTGTGTGTGCATTAGCTTGTGTTCGTGGTGCACCTTCGTGTTTGTTTTGTGTGTGTAGTGTCTGTGTGTGTACACTTGAAGAGCACACATGAAGTCAGAAGTCAGAAGACACCATTGCAGAATGGGATTTTTCCTTTCTACCATGGCAGTTCCGGGGTTTCATGCTTGTTATCAAGCATTTTTACCTGTTAGGTCATTTTACCAGGCTCAACTTGGTAAGTTTTTCTTTCTTATTATAATTTTTATTCTCTTTCCTTCCCCACCTTCCCTGTGTAGTGAGTGCATGTGTGTGTGTGCTTGCGTGCACCCGTGCTCGTGTGTGTGTGTGTGTGTCTGTGTGTCTTTGTCTGTGTGTGTGTACACAAGAAGGCAAATATGTGAACTCAGATGTCAGAAGACACCATTGTGGAATGGATTTTCCCTTTCTACCATTACCGGGGTTTCATGCTTGGTATTCTACCTGTTAGGGGTCTTGGTAAGTTCATAATTTTATTCTCTTTCCTTCTTTGCTTTCCTCATGCTTGGTATCGCAGTCACATGCTTTTGTGTGCTGTGTTTTAACCTGTTAGGTCATTTTATCAGACATGTGCATGTGGTAAGTTTTTTTCTTTCCTATTATAATATTTAGTGTTGACACATGTTTCCTTCCTCAGGAGTTTCCTGTTGAAGTGAGTGCATGTATTTTCTTTTCTTTAACTATCGGGGGTTTTTATTCTCACCTGCATTTTGCTTATATTGTGTATGTGTTCATGTGTGTGTGTTTGTCCAAGTGCGTGTGTGATCATGTGGTCGTGAGTGTGCATGTGCATGTGTGTGTGCATGTGTGTGTGTTCGTGCATCTCTGTGGAGTGTGTATACGTGTGTTTGTGTTTCTGGGTGTGTGTTTCTGTGTGTAAAGGAGAAGAGTCCATACTTGAAGTCAGACATCAGAAGATACCATTGTGGACTTGTTTTTTAGCCCTTCTACCATGTCTGTTCTGTGGTTTCATGCTTGGTATCCAGCACTTTACCTGTTAGGTCATTTTACCAGACTAAACTTGGTAAGTTTTTTTTTCTTTCTAACTATAATTTTGTTCTCTTTCCTTCCTCACTATTCCTGTGTAGGTGAGTCCATGTGTGTTTACGTGTGCATGCACCGCGCGTGTGTGTGTGTGTGTTTTGTGTGTGTGTGTGTGTGTGTGTGTGTGTGTGTTTATGGTGAGTCCCCTGTCCATGTGCATGTGTTCCTGAGCAAGTTTGTCTGCTTGTGTGTGTGTGCATTTGTTTGACTTCCTGTGCATGTGTGAATGTGTGTCTGTGTTTCTGTGTGTGTGTACACGTGAAGAGGACAGTTACTGAGTCAGAGGTCAGAAGACACAATTGCAAAATGGGATTTTTCCCTTTCTACCATGGTGCGGGGTTTCATGCTTGGTATCACACTTTTACATGTTAGGGTCATTTTTTATCAGACTCAACTTGGTAAGTTTTCATTCTTTTCTTTCTTATTATAATTTTATTCTCTTTCCTTCCCCACTTCCCTGTGTAGTGAGTGCATTTGTGTGTGTGTGCATGCACCCTGCTCGTGTGTGTGTGTGTGTGTGTGTGTGTGTGTGTGTCTGTGTGTCTTTGTCTGTGTGTGTGTACACAAGAAGGGCAATACATGAAGTCAGATGTCAGAAGACACCATTGGGATGGGATTTTCCCTTTCTACCAGGTCAGTTCTGGGGTTTCATGCTTGGTATCATGCACTTTACCTGTTAGGTCATTTTACCAGACTCAACTTGGTTTTTTTCTTTCTTTCTTATTATAATTTTTATTCTCTTCCTTCTTCACCTTCCCCATGTGGGTGAGTGCACGTGTGTTGTGTGTGTGTGCAGGCACCTGTGCTTTTGTGTGTGTGTGTTGTGTGTGTGTTTTGTGTGTTTGTGTGTTCATGGGGGGTGTGTGCATGCATGTGTTGGAGCTAGTGTGTGTGTGTGTGCATGTGCATGTGTTCGTGTGTGTGTTTGTACTGGGTGTGTGTATGTGTGTGTGTGTCTGTGTTTGTGTGTAAAGTGCAGACAGGAGAAGAACACTGAAGTAAGAAGTCGGAAGACACCATTGTGGAAATGGGATTTTCCCCCTGTCTAATGCCAGTCCTAGGCTTTTATGATTGGTATCAAGCACTTTTTACCAGTTAGGTCATTTTACCAGACTCAACTTGGTAAAGTTTTTTCTTCTTTCCTATTATATTTTTATTCTCTTTCCTTCCTCACCTTCCCTGTGTAGTGAGTGCATGTGTTGTGTGTGTGCATGCACCCACGCTTGTGTGTGTGTGTGTGTGTGTGTGTATGTGTTCATGTGTGTCTGCATGTCCATCTGAATGTGATCATGAGCATGTGTGGCATGTGTGTGTGCATTGTGTGTTCATGTGCATCTCGTGGTGTGTGTGTGCGTGTGTTTGTGTTTCTGTGTGTGTGATTTTTTGTATGTGTAAAGGAGAGAGTCCATGTATGAAGTCAGAAGGAAGAAGACACCATTGTGAATCTTTAGCCTTCTACCATGCCGTCTGGGTTTCATGCACGGTGTATCCAGCACTTTTACCTGTTAGGTCATTTTACCAGACTAAACTGTGGTTTTCTTTCTTTCTTATTATATTTTTTCTCTTTCCTTCCTCCCACTATTCCTGTGTAGGTGAGTCATGTGTGTGTAAAAGGCATGCACCAAGCTTTGTGTTTGTGTGTGAGTGTGTGTATGTGTTCATGTGTGTGTGTGTGGTCTCAAGTGCATGTGATGTTCCTAAAACAGGATTGTGTGCATGGGTGTGTGCATTTGCTTGTGCAGGTGTCCATCTTCATGTTTTGTTGTATGTGTGTGTGTGTCTGTGTGTGTGTACAAACGAGTCAGAAGACATTACAGGAATATTGTGCTTTCCCTTTTCACCATGAAGCAGTTCTGGGATTTCATGAAAGAAGACCCCACCATTGTAGGGGAATTTTTCTCTTTTTTTCCACCTTTTCTGTGTAATGCCAGTTGTGTGGTGTGTTTGTGTTGCTTGGTATCAAAGTGCAAATACATTTTACCAGTCCAGGTCAGTTCCGTTTGCAGGGTTTCACTTGGTATCATGCAACCTGGTCATTATATATCAGTGATTTTTCTTTCTTTTATTGTAATTTTATTCTCTTTCCTTCCTCACCCCTTAGCTGTGTAGTGAATACATGTGTTTTAAAAAGGCATGCACCAGCTGTGTGTGTGTGTGTGTTCATGTGTGTGTCCCATCTGAATGTGATCTTGAGCATGCGTTTACATGTGTGTGTATGTGTTTGTGTTCATATTCATCCTGTGTGATATTATGTGTGTTTGTGTGTGTCTGTGTGTGTGTGTTTCTGTGTGGCCAACCTTAAGGAGAAGAGCACAAATTTGAAGTCAGACAGGAAGAAGAAACCATTGTGGAATTTTTTCCCCTTCTCTAATACCAGTTCTGTGGTTTCATGCTTGGTATCCAGCACTTTTATAGTTCGGTCCAATTTACCAGACAAAACTGGGCAATTTTTTCTTTCTTTCTAACTATAATTTTGTTCTCTTTTCTTCCTCATCATTCCCTGTGTAGGTGAGTCCATGTGTTGTATGAGTGCATGCACTAGCGCTTGTGTGTTTGTATGTGTTCATGCGTGTGTTTTTCAAGTGCAAGTGTGTGTGTGTTTATGGTTCCGTGGTCCAGTATGTGTTCTGTGTACATGTGTGTGTGTTCGTGTGCATCTCTGCTGAGTGTGTTACGTGTGTTTGTGTTTCTGGGTGTGTGTTTCTATGTGTGTGTACACGTGAAGAGTGACCCATACTTGAGTCAGAGATCAGAAGACACCATTGCAAAATGGGATTTTCCCTTCTACCATGTCTGTTCCGGGGTTTCATGCTTGGCATGTCAGCACTTTTACCTGTTAGGTCATTTTACCAGACTAAACTTGGTAAGTTTTTTTTCTTTCTTTTTATTATAATTTTTATCTCTTTCCTTCTCCACTATTCCTGTGTAGGTAAGTGCATGTGTGTAAGTGCATGCACCAAGCGCTTCTGTGTGTGTTTTGTGTGTGTGTGTGTGTGTGTGTGTGTGTGTCTGTGTTTCTTTGTCTGTGTGTGTGTGTACACAAGAAGGGCAAATACATGATGTCAGATGTCAGAAGACACCATCGTGGATGGATTTTTCCTTTCTACCAGGCCGCAATTCTGTGGCAAGCTTGGTATCATGCACTTTTTACCTGTAGGGTCATTTTACCAGATTCTAACTTGGTAAGTTTTTTCTTTCTTTCCGGATTATAATTTTATTCTCTTTCCTTCACCTTCCCTGCGTAGGTGAGTGCATATATTGTGTGCTCAGGCACCTGTGCTTTGTGTGTGTGTGTTTGTGTGTGTGTGTGTGTGTGTGTGTGTGTTCTTCTGTGTTCTTTGTTTTTTTCCAGCATTATTTCTCTCTCTCTCTCTCTCTCTCTCTCTCTCTCTCTCTCTCTCTCTCTCTCTGTCTCTCTGTTTATGTGTGTGTGTGTGTGTTTGTGTTTCATGCAGCGTACAGGAGCAGAACATAAGAAGTCAGAAGTCGAAGACATCATTGTGGAATGGATTTTTCCTGTCTACCATGTATCAGTTCTAGGCTTTTTATGATTGGTATCTTACTTTTACCTGTTAGGTCATTTATCAGACTCAACTTGGTAATTTTTTCTTTCTTTCCTATTATAATTTTTATTCTCTTTACTTCCTCAACTTCCCTGTGTAGTGAGTGCATGTGTTTATATGCCTGCATGCACCCACGCTTGTGTGTGTGTGTGTGTGTGTGTGTGTATGTCTGTGTGCATGCGTCTGGATGTCCATCTGAATGTGATCATGAGTATGTGGGCATGTGTGTGTGTACGTGCGTGTGTTCATGTGCATCTTCGTGTAAAAGGCTGTATATCTGTGTGTGTATATCTGTGTGTGAGCACATGTAAGGAGCAGAGACACCATGTATGAAGATCAGGGAAGGTATCTAGAAGAGGTCATTTACTGTAGAACTAAACTGTAAGATATTTTTTTTCTCCCTCACCTTTCCTGTGTGGGTAGTGCTACTG
The DNA here is from genome assembly GCF_011064425.1 of Rattus rattus. NCBI lineage: Eukaryota > Metazoa > Chordata > Mammalia > Rodentia > Muridae > Rattus > Rattus rattus. The sequence goes on from NC_046172.1 coordinate 52,333,813, forward strand.
TCATGTGTTCATGTGTGTGGTTGTCCATGCTCGTATGCATGTGTGTGTGGGTGTGTTCATTGCATGTGTGTGTGTGTCGTTTATGTCTGTGTGTGTGTCTGTTAGGTCATTTTCCCATTAGACCCCTTTTCTAAACTGTGTTTTTTTCTTCGGTCAGTTAATATAATTTCCTTTATATTTTTCTCTTTCCTTCCACCTTCCCTGTGTAGTGAGTGTGCATGTGTTTGCTGGGCATGCACCCGTGCTTGTGTTTGTGTATGTGTTCATGTGTGTGTGTCCAAGTGTGCATGTGGATTGGAGCATGTGTGTGTGCATGTGTGTGTGTGTGTGTGTGTTAAATGTGCATCTCTGTGAGTGTGTATACGTGTGTTTGTGTTTTCTGGGTGTGTGTTTCTGTGTGCGTGTAAGGAGAAGAGCCCATACTTGAAGTCAGACATCAGAAGATACCATTGTGGGACTTGTTTTTTAGCCTTCTACTAGCCATCTGTTCTGTGGTTTTGCTTGGTATCCAGCACTTTTACCTGTTAGTCATTTTACCAGACTAAACGGTAAGTTTTTTCTTTCTTTCTAACTAATCTGCACTTATTCTCTCTTTCTTCCCCATCTTTCCCTGTGTGTAGTGAGTGCATGTGTGTGTTTGCACACCAAGTGTTCGTGTGTGTCTGTATGTGTGTACACTTGAAGACAATACATGAAGTCAGAAGTCAGAAGACACCTATTGCAGAATGTGTTTTTCCTTTCTACCATGAAGAGTATTCCAGATTTCATGTTGTATCAAGTATTTTTACCTGTTAGGTCATTTCATCAAACTCCAATTTGGCAAGTTTTTTTTTCTTTCTTTTTTTCTAGACATAATTTTTATTCTCTTCCTTCCCCACCTTCCTGTGTGTGAGTGGCTGTGTAGGCTTGCACCACCAAGTGCTCGTGTGTGTGTGTGAGTGTGTGTGTGTGTGGTTGTGTGTGTCTGTGTGTCTTTGTCTATGTATGTACACAAGAAGGTGCAACATGAACTCAGATGTCAGAGACACCATTGTCAGGAATGGCATTTTTCCCTTTCTACCAGGTCAGTTCTACGGTTTCATGTTTGGTATCAAGCACTTTAACCTGTTAGGTCATTTTATCAGACTCAAGTGGGAAAGTTTTTATTTTTCCTATTACTTTTTTAGTCTTCCTTCTCACCTTCCCTGTGTGTAGTGAGTGCATGTGTTTGTGGGGCAAGTATGCACCTGCCAGCTTGGTGGTGTGTGTGTATGTGTCATGTGTGTGTTTGTCCAAGTATGTGATCGTGAGCATGTGCGTGTATGTGTGTGTGTGCATGTGTGTGTGTTCGTGTGCATCTCTGTGTGAGAGTGTGTATACGTGTGTTTGTGTTTCTGGGTGTGTTTTGTGCATGTAAAGGCCGGAGAAGAGTCCATACTTGAAGTCAGACATCAGAAGATACCATTGTGGGACTTGTTTTTTTAGCCCTTCTACCATGTCTGTTCTTGTGGTTTCCCATGCTTGGTATCCAGCACTTTTTACCTGTTAGGTCATTTTACCAGACTAAACTTGGTAAAGTTTTTCTTCTAACTATAATTTTTGTTCTCTTCCTTCCTCACTATTCCTGTGTAGGTGAGTCCATGTGTGTATGAGGCACCAGCGGCCAGGTGTGTGTTTTTGTGTGTGTGTGTGTGTGTGTGTGTGTGTTTCGAGTCCCGTGGTCCATGTGCATGTGTTCCTGGAGCGTTTGTCTGTTGTGTGTGTGTGTGCATTTGCTTGTCTTCCTGTGCATCTTCGAATGTGTCTGTGTGTGTGTGTACACGGAAGAGGACACACATTGAGTCAGAGGTCAGAAGACACAATTGCAAAAATGGGATTTTTCCCTTCTACCATGGCAGTCCGGGGTTTCATGCTTGTACAAGCTAATTTTTACATGTTAGGTCATTTTATCAGACCTAACTTGGTAAGTTTTTCATTCTTCTCTTCTTATTATAATTTTATTCTCTTTCCTTCCCCACCTTCCCTGTGTAGTGAGTATGTGTGTGTTGCCTGCATGCACCTGCTCGTGTGTGTGTGTGTGTGTGTGTGTGTGTGTGTTCAGTGTCTTTGTCTGTGTGTGTGTGTACACAAGAAGGGCAACACATGAAGTCAGATGTCAGAAGACACCATTGTGGGATGGGATTTTTCCCTTCTACCAGGTCGGCACTGGGTTTCGGCTTGGTATCATGCACTTTACCTGTTAGGGTCATTTTACCAGACTCAACTTGGTAAGTTTTTCTTTCTTTCTTATTATAATTTTTATTCTCTTTCCTTCTTCACCTTCCCTGCGTAGGTGAGTGCACGTGTGTGTGTGCTTTCAGGCACGGGAGCTCACGTGTGTGTGTTTGTGTGTGTGTTTGTGTGTTTTTGGTGGTGTGTGTGTAGTGGGTGTGTGTGTGTGTGTGTGTGTGTGTGTGTGTATGTGTGTGTGTGTGTGGTGTGTGTGTGTGTGTTTCTGTGTGTATATGTGTGTTTGGTGTGTGTGTATGTGTGTGTGTGTCTGTGGGTGTTTAATTTTCATGTAAAGTGCGACAGGAGAAGAACACTGAAGTAAGAAGTCGGAAGACACCATTGTGGAATGGGATTTTCCCTGTCTACCATACAAGTCGTCCTAGGCTTTTATGATTGGTATCACATTTTTATTTGTTAGGTCATTTTTACCAGACTCAACTTGAAAAGTTTTTTCTTTCTTTTCCTATTATAATTTTATTCTCTTTTACTTCCTCACCTTCCCTTTGTAGTGAGTGCATGTGTTTGTGTAGGTGTATGCACCCAAGTGTGTGTGTGTGTGTGTGTGTGTATGTGTTCATGTGTGTCTGCATGTCCATCTGAATGTGATCATGAGCATGTGCGCAGTATGTGTGTGTGTACTTGCGCAGGTTCATGTGCATCTCGTGGTGTGTGTGTGTGCATGTCTGTGTGTGAGTCTTTGTATGTGTAAAGGAGTAGAGCACATGTATGAAGTCAGAAGGAAGAAGACACCATTGTGGAATTTTCCCCTTCTCTGGGTCGCCGTCTGGGTTTCATGCACGGTGTATCGCTAATTCCTTTTACCTGGTAGGTCATTTTACCAGACTAAACTGTAAGTTTTTCTTTTCTTTTCTTACTATATTTTTTATTCTCCTTCCTCACCTTTCCCTGTGTAGGTGAGTGCATGTGTTTGTGTATGCATGCACTGCCAAGCTTGTGTGTGTGTATGTGTTCATGTGCTGTGTGTGTCCAAGTGCATGTGGTCAGAGTGCATGTGTGTGTGTACGTGGGTGTGTTCTATTTGCATCTCGTGTGTGTGTTTGTGTGTATGTCTGTGTGTGTGTCTGTGTGTGTGTGTAAACGAGTAGAGCACAAGCATGAAGTCAGAAGGAAGAAGACACCATTGTGGAATTTTTTCCCTTTTCTAATGCCAGTTCGGGTTTCATGTTGGTATCAAGCACTTTACCAGTTCGGTCAGTTTACCAGATTCAAATGGGCAGTTTTTCTTTTTCCTATTATATTTTTTTTATTCTTCCTTTCCTCACCTTCCCTGTGTAGTGAGTGCATAGGTTTGTGGGTGTGCATGCACCCAAGGCTTGTGTGTTTATATGTGTTCAGCGTGCGTGTGTGTGTGTGTGTGTCCAAGTGCATGTGATCGTGTATGTGGTTCAGTATGTGTGTGGATGACCATCTGAATGTGATTGTGTGCATGTGCTTGTGCATGTGTGTATAATGCATGTGTTTGTGTTTCTGTGTGTGTGTGTTTCTGTGTGCGTAAAGGAGATAGAGTCCATGTTGAAGTCAGAAGGAAGAAGACACCATTGTGGGACTTTTTAGCCCTTTCTCTATGTCTGTCTGTGGTTTCATGCCGGTATCCAAACACTTTACCTGTTAGGGTCATTTTACCAGACTAAACTGTGTAAGTTTTTTTTCTTTCTTTCTTTACTATATTTTTTATTCTCCTTCCTCACCTTCCCTGTGTAGTGAGTGCATGTTTGTGTGTGCCACCCAGCGCTTGTAGGCTTATGTTCATGTGTGTGTGTTCAAAGGCATGTTATCGTGAGCATGTGAATGTAAGGAGTATGTGTATGTCTGTGTGTTCGTGTGCATCTTTGTGGATTCTAGGTTAATGCAGTTTGTGTTTCTAAAGTGGTAAAGGGAGAAGAGTCCATACTTCAGCCGACATCAGAAGACACCACAGGACTTGTTTTTTAGCCCTTCTGCCATGTCTGTTCAGGTTTTATGCTTGTATCCAGCACTTTTGAGCATGTTAGGGTCATCTTACCAGACCAAACTTTTTGCAAGTTTTTCTTTCTTTCCAACTCATAATTTTATTCTCTTCCTTCCCATCCTTCCCTGTGTAGTGTGCATGTGTGTTTGCATGCACCTGTGCTCGTGTGTGTGTCTGTAAGGTAGTAATAATTTGAAGAGTGCCACACATGAAGTCAGAAAGTCAGAAGACACCATTGCAGAATGTGTTTCTTTCACCATGGCATTGGGATTTTTGTCAGTATCAAGTATTTTTTATCTGTTAGTCATTTTACCAGAACTCAACCTGGTAAAAGCTCTTTTCTTTTTCTTTCTTGGCTATAATTTTTATTCCTCTTTCCTTCCCCCACCTTCCCTGTGTAGTGTGAGGTGCA
>NC_046172.1:52338543-52350313 GCF_011064425.1 Rattus rattus
TCTGGTCCAATCTATTTGGAGTTCTGTAGGCTTCTTGTATGCTTATGGGTATCTCTTTCTTTAGGTTAGGGAAGTTTTCTTTTATGATTTTGTTTTAGATATTTACTGGTCCTTTGAGCTGGGAGTCTTCACTCTCTTCTGTACCCATTATCCTTAGGTTTGATCTTCTCATTGAGTCCTGGATTTCCTGCATGTTTTGGACCAGTAGCTTTCTCCGCGTTACATTATCTTTGACAGTTGAGTAGATGATTTCTATGGAATCTTCTGCTCCTTAGATTCTCTCTTCTGTCTCTGGTATTCTGTTGTTGATCCTCGTATCTATGGCTCCTTGTCTCTTCCTTTGGTTTTCTATATCCAGGGTTGTTTCTATGTGTTCTTTCTTGATTGCTTCTATTTCCATTTTTAATTCCTTCAATTGTTTGATTGTGTTTTCCTGGAATTCTTTCAGGGATCTTTGTGATTCCGCTCTATGGGCTTCTACTTGTTTATTTATGTTTTCCTGGAATACTTTCTGGGATTTTTTGCGATTCTTCTCTGTAGGCTTTTCTTGTTTATTAATGTTTTCCTGTTTTTCTCTAAGGGAGTTCTTCATGTCTTTCTTGAAGTCCTCCACCATCATGATCAAATATGGTTTTGAAACTAGATCTTGCTTTTCTGGTGTGTTTGGATATTCCGTGTTTGCTTTGGTGGGAGAATTGGGCTCCGATGATGCCCTTTAGTCTTGGTTTCTGTTGTTTGGGTTCCCTGTTTGGTTTCCTCTCCATCAGATTATCTCTAGTGTTATTGTTCTGTATTCCTTTACAGTGGGCTAGACTGTCCTATAAGCTTGTGTGTCAGGAGGCTGTAGACCTGTTTTCCTGTATGTTCTTTCAGCCAGTTATGGGGACAGAGTGTTCTGCTTTCGGGCGTGTAGTTTTTCCTATCTACAGGTCTTCAGCTGTTCCTGTGATCCTGTGTCTTGAGTTCACCAGGCAGGTCACTTGGAGCAGGAAGGTTTGTCTTAGCTGTGGTCCCGAGGCTTAAGTTTGCTCGTGGGGTGCTGCCTACGAGCTCTCTGCATGGGTATCAAACAGGAAGATCTTTGCCGCCCTTTCCGGGGGCTTCCTTCTACCAGGGTTCCTGATGGCGTTTGGTGTTTTCCTCTGGAATCAGTGATGTGTGCAGAGTGCAGTCTCTTCTGGTTTCCCAGGCGTGTCTGCCTCTGATGGTTTAGTTTCCTCCCACGCCATTTGGGTACAGAGAACTGGTTTATCCGGTCGGTCCTTCATGTACTGGTGGTGTCTTCAGAAGCAGGGGACTCAGCTTGCTGCTGTGCCCTTTATCCCAGGGAATCCAGAGGTCATACAGCCTCTGGCCAGCTGGCTGGGGCAGGGGGGCAGTGTTGGGGTCTTCAGCTCTGTAGTCTCAGTATTTCCCCCACCTGTCTCAAGCGGTGAGCTCTGTCTTCCACGGGGTTTGGGGCAGTGAGCTTTAGGCAGGTTGTTCGAGATTGTGACTCCAGTTAAAAACCGAAGTGTTCGGTCCAGAGGAATTTTTTCTCTGTGTGTGTCCCAAGGCCACCAGTCTGGTCGATGCAGAAAATGTTGGACCTACCTGTGGTCCCGAGGTTCAAATTTGCTCGTGGGGTGTTGCTTATGAGCTCTCCGCGGGGGCAGCAACCAGAAAGATCCGAACCTCCCTTTCCGGGAGCTTCCGTGCACCAGGGTTCCAGATGGCGTTTGGTGTTTTCTTCTGGAGTCAGAGATGTGGGCAGAGTGTAGTCTCTATGTTTTCTCAGGCGTGTCTGCCTCTCTGAAGGTTTAGCTCTCCCTCCCACGGGATTTGGCTGCAGAGAACTGTTTATCCGGTCGGTCCCTTCAGGTTCCGGCGGTGTCTCCGACCGATAAAGTATATTTCTAAAAAGAATAACTTAAATCACTATGAAATTAGAAAATTAGAATTACAAGAAAAGATTAAGAAATCTGTATTATCATAGAGAAACATGAGAAAAAAATATGATTCATCCCAACGTGTAGATAAGAGGCTTTTCTTCTAGATACTACATTGTCTTAATTAGATTCTAAAATTTGTTTTAATGATGTCAATATAACTTCCTCTGAATCTTTTTAGTGATATATATCATTAATGTATCCATTCTAAAGAATATGAGTATACTTTATAAATTATGACTTGCCACCTCAAGAAATCCATCCTAAGCAAAAGCCTAAGCTCCTATTATGGTAAATTCTGATGCAAATATCTGAAATGATCTAATTGTCTTCTTAAGCTGAGATAAATTCCATAACACTCACATAGTCACTGCAATATTTTATGGTCACTATTGACATTGAAAAATAATGACTGATAATTGTCAACCATGTACCTGCATCCTGCATTTACAACTCTTCCACAAATGGAAGTGTTCATTTTGGGTTGCAGAAATGTGTAAAACAGGGGATATTTGTAAATAATAGGTATCAACTTTGCCAACTATACTCTGTCATATAACTATATAATTCATTGGTCTGTAGGAGAGCTACGATATAAAATATATTAAAGGAGCTATATAAATGCAAATACAACAAAAAATACAATTTATTTCTATGGATTTTTAGTCTTAAATGAAAGCAAAAGTTCCACAGACTACTAGACACAGCCTGTTAAAAATATCAAAATGGTTTCCTAAGGGAAATTAAAATGATGCTTCTGAATACCATTTTAACAGCCCCCATTGTTCTTTGTTATTTCCTGATTTGCTTGGGGCAAAGGGTGTCACAGAAGTGCTAAAAAGGAAGCTCCTAAAAAATAGAACTATAAGACGACAAAGAAGTTGCTTAAAGAGGGAAAAATGCATGGTAGTTGTCTCCAAGTCTCCTGCTGAAGTTCACTTTTGTAATTCCGTTTATACAGTCACAAGAACATATAGGAGTCTTATCTCATTTACTAAAGTCCTTAATAAGCCCTTCTTTGAAGAAATAAATAACAACAACCTCCCAGTATTTATAGATTACTGTAAGACCAACACCTATGGAGAAAACTAATCAGCTAATAGCTGGCACGACTCCTTAGGTAGGTTATTTATTTCTGCCATTCAGAGAAAAAAGAACTATTTGACTAATTTTCTTAGCCCTCAGAGGTAATCTGGGACAACAGTGAAATCTGATTGCAACATCCTTATATCAAGTGGTAGAACCAGCTGAACATTTCTCTGCAGTTTCATAATAAAAATATTAATAATAAAATTTATAGCAACCATTATTGCCCAGACGTATGAGATATTTTATATAGTTTAAGCTTCACAGTAACTATTTTTAAAAGCTAATCAGTGTTTCTATCATATAAATGAGAGGCCCCATGATTATGTTATTTTTGCATAAAAACTCAGCTAATCAGCAACAGATTCAGGTTGTCAAGGCAGCTCTTTCAATTTCCTTGAAGACTGATTTTTTTTGAAAAGGCACTGCCTTCCTTAGCACAGCATCATGTGCAAAGTTAAGTAAAAAGGAAACTACTACATTCCTCTAAGAAAAAAGTATTCAAGTAACATCAGAAGCATGTAGATAACACAGAAAGGGGCTAGAACCTGAGGTGCAGTAGCATTGGTAACAACCATAAAAATAAAGCACAAAATAAAGGCTATTATAAAAGGTAGATAAATAGATACTTTTAGAAAACATAATGGAAGGGCAGCAACACTTTGATCATCTACACAAAAGCACTAACTTCTGAAGAAAGAAACTATATCTGCTGCAGTATTTTGATTGGGCAACTAACCAAAATATACTATAGAAAATGCTACATTTGTACAAAGAAGAAAAAAGTAATACAATACTAAAATTTGGTTTCAAGAAATTGAAATAATCATTTTTCTTATGATAGGAAGCTTCGGTTTTAAGCACTGTTAAATTCTCTTTAGTTTTTCCAAATATATGCTTGACTTACATAAGTCTTCTAACTCAGTCATATTAATCCCTTTACAATGTTTGTAAAAGACCGCTGATTTTTTGCTCTGTATTAAAATCTATTGCAATCACAAGCTACAACAGTTACTATGGTATAATATAAGTATAAAGAAGTGATTTTATGACATACCATTTTGAAGAACCAAATATATGTATTTGAAACTTTAAATATTGCTTGACAAATTACTCAAGAAGTTTACTTTGTGGAATGTAGGATACAAAAAATGTCCCTGAAAAGGGACTCAAAATTCTCTAAAGAAACAACTACTAAGAAATAATGCCTTTAAAGATCACCTTTCCCTACAATTTGTGCCAAGATTTTAAAAAAAAATAAGAAGAAATGTTATAACAAAAATAGGATTCATTGAAGATGAAATACTATTTTGACCACTGAGTTACTCTAGAAGAAGCAAGTAAAGCAGATTGAAATTCTCTCTCTCTCTCTCTCTCTCTCTCTCTCTCTCTCTCTCTCTCTCTCTGGGGAGGGGTGTGTGGGGTGGTGTAAAGTTGTTAGTTTTAGAAGTATCATTGGAAATATGGATCATTATTTAAGTGTTGCAGTTTGTGTCTAATGAAGGCAGTCTTTCAGTGTACTTTCAAATTTTGGCTTAGGGAGATAGTTCAGTAGGTTTTCCATAATCATGAAGAACTGAGTTCAATCCTAACACCCACATAAAAATGCAGATATGTTAATATGTGCTTCCTATTACCAGTGCTTAGGCATTGGAAAGTAGAGCATCCCTGGGGTTTACTGTCTGGCCAGTTCTGCTGAATAAGTAAGCTCCAGAATAATAAAACATTCTGTCTCAAAAGATGTCAATAATATTTCTAAGGATGATAACAAAAGTTAAATGTCTTCCACTTGCACTTCCACACATAGCCAAGCTCTCTCTCTCTCTCTCTCTGTCTCTGTCTCTGTCTCTGTCTCTGTCTCTGTCTCTCTCTCTCTCTCTCACACACACACACACACACACAGAAATAAAATATTTATTCTCAATCAACACTACCTACCCTACTTCCCTAAACAGTTGTCATAATTAAGGCAAGTAAGGAAGATGGAAAAGGAGACCCTTGCCCCTGGAGTGTGGTTGAAGCCTCTGGATAACGGACAAGCTAGAATTGCAGCACAATTAATAAAGAAGGTTGCTGACAGAACTACTATTTTTTTCTTTAATGTAGACATGCTAAAATAGCCTGAATGTATATTACTTTGAATAGGACATCATTCCTTCTAGACATTTTTGACGAATCTTCAAAATGAGACTAACGGGTCTGGAGAGTTATATCAGTGAATATTACCACTAGTTCCTGCAAAGATCTTAGTTTGGTTTCCATTACCCACATGACAACTCACAACTATCTTTTACTTCAATCCCATTGGATTATATTTCCCCTTCTGGACTCAACTGACTCAGCATGTATGTGATGCACACACATGTAATAGAAACACTCACACACATGAAATAAAATAAACAAATTTAAAACAAAATAACTAATAACTGTGTTCAGTGGAACTATCCTACCTCCTGCATCTGAGTTATCAAAAATATTGCTTCATCAAATGTAATCCTGATAGATTTTTCTCAGGAATGGCCATATTACCTTATTTAGCTTCCTTAGAAGCTTTCAAAGATAATGTCTTCAAACCTATTAAATTATATATATGACTGTTGTTAATGACATTGAACTGCCACTCAAACTCCAAGGAGCCCAAACTCCAGACTCTCATGGGTGTCTTAATTTTATCCCAAGCACATCTTTCCTTTTGTTCACTTGGATGCCTAATATATCTATTAAAACTGTTTTAATGAACCACAACACTACTTCACATTTATTTACTCTTTCTGGAATTATTTTCTTCACTAAAACCAAGAATCTTGTTTAACAATACTCAAGTTCCAACACATTAGTAAGAAACTTCCTTGACACCATCTGCACTTTGTTTCTTGAACTATAGCTCCTCCAGCATCACTGGGGGTCCACTGCTACCTGGAACAACCAGGTACAATGCCCAAAGCCCTACACAATAGGTCCCACAGAAAGCCCAGCAACCTTGAGGTTTGCTCTGTCTCCTCTGTACCCCATCTGCTGGAACATACCTCTACCTGCAGTTCCAGAGTCCTTCAGCCATCAGGGATCACTAGGTGAAAGACCTACCTCAATTCCCTGTCTACCACCCCCTCTGGGAAAATTCAGCAGCAACAAGTTTTCCCTTGCCCTCTCTGCATTCCAATTCCCAGGCCACAGCTCTGTCTTCATCTCCAGAGAGATGAGGAAAAAAAAAAAGGGCTGCAACAATCAGGGATAACCACAACTTTTTGCATCCCTATAAACCTGCCTGAATCACTAGAGGCCCACCACCCAGAACAACCAATAGCCTGAAGCTTTAGGGATTAACAACTCTGCCTTCCTCCATGAAAGGCTGCAATGGCAAGGCATAAACATCTCTACCTGCAAACTCAGAGACTTGCTCATATCAGGGACTACCAGCTCTATCTACAGCCCCAGAAGCCAGTTCCCATAAAAGACTACCAGGTCTGCCAAAACTAGGGAAAAAAAGATGGCTAATGTCCAGCATAAGAACAAAATCAACAAAAGCCAAGGCAATAATGCACCACCAGAATACATCTATCCTAGCAAAGCAAACCTGGAAAATCCTAACAAATCTGAATCACATGAAAAGGAACTAAAATATAATGTTATAAAGATGATAGAGGCCTTTAAATATGAAGTAAATAAATACCTTAAAGAGTAAATGAATAAATATAATGAAATACAGGAAAAATATAATCAAACAGGTTAAGAAAATGAATGAAACTGTTCAAGATGAGAAAAGGGAAATGAAAGTAATAAAGAAAAAACAAACAGAGGCAACCCGGAGATGGAAAACCTAGGGAATTGAAGAGGAACTGTAGACAGAATTATCACCAACAATAAAAGAGAAAATCTCAGGCATAGATGATAAGACAGAAGAAATTGATATATTGCTCAAATCAAATGCTAAAGCTAAATAGTTACTGATAGAAAACATCCAGACAAATGGAGACACTATTAAAAGACCAAACCTAAGAATAATAGGAATAGAAGATGTACAAATCAATGGCCCAGAAAATATCTTCATCAAAATCATAGAATAAACATTTCTGAAACTAAAGAAAGAGATTCCTATAAACATACAAGAAGCTAGCAGAACATCACATAGATTGGACCAAAACAAATAAACAAAAAGCAAACAAACAAACAAAAAACCCTAAAATCTGTGTCATATAACAATCAACATATAAATGTATGAAACAACAACAAAAAAAGAAAATTAAAAGCCTCAATGGATAAGAGCCATGAAAAATATAAATATAAATAATAGACTTTAACCTGACTTCTCAACAGAGATTTAAAACCTAGGGTGCCTGTGAATATGTCTTACAGCCTCTAAGAGATCATAGATGGCACCCCATACTACTATACCCAGCAAAGCTTTCAATTGCTATAAATAGAAAATACAATATATTCTGTAACAAAACCAAATTTAAACAGTATCTTTATACACACACACACAGTATCAACACTAACATCAAAATAATAGGAATTAACAATCAGTGACCATTAATATCTTTAAGCATCAATGAATCCAATTTCTTTAATAAAAAGATGTAGGCTAACCAAATGTATGTGAAAACAGGATCTATTATTCTACTGTATACAAGAAAGATACCTTAGTAACAATAATAGACATTACTTCAGAATAAACAGCTGGAGAAAGTTCTTTCAACCAAATGGACATCATAAAAAATGAAGTAGTCATTCTAATATCTAATAAAATAGACTTCCAACCAAAATAAACTAAAAGATATATGGAAGGCTATTTCATATTCATCAAAGAAATAATCCACCTAGATGTTATCTCAATTCTGAATGTGTATGTCCCAAATTCAAGAACATCCACATTTGTAAAAGAAGCACTATTAAAACATAAATCACACATTGAAACTTACCCATTAATAGTGGAAACTTCAATACCCTACTCACACCAAGAGTCAGGTCATTGAGACAGAAATAAACAGAGAAATAATGAAACTAACTGAGGTTATAAATAAAATTAAGCTAATAGAGATCTACGAAACATATTACCCAAACACAAAATAAAATACCTTTCTCTCAGTACCTCATGGAATTTTCTCCAAAACTGACCATACAGTCTATCATAAAGCAAGTTTCATCAAATATAAGAAAATTGTAGTAACACCATGTTTCTTATCATATCATGGATTAAATTTGGACTTAAAACAACAGAAACACCAGAAAACATACAAACTTATAGAAATTGAATAACTGTTTACTCAATGACAAGGAATAAATAGAAATTAAAGTCTTTCTAGAATTTAATGAAAATTAAGGCACAACATACGCAAACTTATAACAGACAGTGAAAGCAGTACTAAGAGGAAAATTCATAGCATTAAGTGCCTTCATAAAGAAATTAGAGGGTTCTCAAACCAGCAATTTAAAAGTACATCTTTTCTGAAGAAATATTTAGAAAAATAAAAAAGAAACAAATGCATCCAAGAGGAGTAGATGGCAGTAAATAATCAAAATCAAGAATGAAATCAATCAATTAGAATCAGAACAATACAAAGAAGGAAGGAAACCAAGAGCTGATTTTTTTGAGAACATCAAAAAGAGAGAAAAACTCTTAGCCAAATTGATTAAAAGACAGCAATATTCTATCCAAATAGACAAAATCTAAAAGGAAAAAAAAAGAAATAGAATAAGAGAAAATGAGAGAATTCAAAGAATTAATAGGTCTTACTTCAAAAGTCTGTACTACACAAAATTGGGGAATATAAATGAAACTGAGGATTTTCTAGGAAGATTCCACTTCCTAGAAAAAGATAAAGCAAGATTGAGTAAACTATTTCAACAGCCCTGTAATCCCTAATGAAATGGAATAATCATTAAAAGCTTACCAACAAAAAAGGCTGAGGGACAGATGGTTTAAAAGCAGAATTCTACCAGACTCAAAGAACCGACAATACCAATATACCTCAAACTAGTCTACAACACAGAAACAGAAGTAACACTGCCAAACTCATTCTCTGTGGCCACAGTCATCATAGTACTTAACCACACAAAGAGTCATCAAAGGAAAACAATTTCACACCAATATCACTGTGAATATTGATGCAAAAGCACTCTATAAAATACTTACAAACCAAATCTAAGAACACATTAAAAAAAGTCATCCACAATTATGAAGTAGGCTTATTCTAAATATCTAGGGATAGTTCAATATGAAAATCCTTCAACATAATCCACCATGTAACATGCTGAAAGAACAAAGAAACCACATGATTATCTCATTAGATGCTGAAAAGCATTTGACACAATTTACCACCCCTGCATGTTAGAGTTCTTGGTGAGATCAGAGGTATAAGGCATGTACCTAAACACAGTAAAGGCAATAGCAAGTCAATAGCCAACATCAAATTAAATGGAGAGAAACTTAAAGCCATTATCCAAAATTTGGGAAGAAACAAGGCTGTCTACTCCTTTCTCATCTATTCAATACTAATACTTGACGTTCTAGATAAGAAAACTGAAGAAGATAAAGGGAATAAGCATTAGAAAGGATGAAATCAAAGTATCACGATTTACAGATGACAAGATAGTATACGTAATAGATCCTTTTTCTTTTTTTCTTACCAGAGAATTCCGACACTTGATATACAACTTCAGCAAAGTCTCTGGGTGCACAATTAACTCAAAAAATTTAGTCTCCCTCTTTTTTAAAAACAATAGACAGGCCCATAAAAAATGTGAAACAATACTGCTTATAATAGCCACAAATAATAGAAAGTATCTCTGTGTAACTCTAACCAAGCAAGTGAAAAACATGTATGAAAAATCTTTCAAGTCTCTGAAGAAAGAAATAGAGAAAGATATTCCACGATGGAATGAATTTTCATGCTCATGGATCTATAAGATTAATATAGTGAAAATGACCATCTTGCAATCTACAGACTCATTGTAATTCCTACCGAATTCCAACACAAGTCCTTGACTGAGCAGTTAACAAATTCAAACAGAAAAACAAACAAACAAAAACACCCCCCCAAAAAAAACAAAACAAAACAAAACCGAGCACAACGCTTGAGGAAGATAGACTTCCATAGGCTCTAACACACCCAGGATCAGAGGTGAGGGGGCCACAAAACTGCCCCAGCACCTGGAATAAATGGGATCCCCAGGGTCCAGGGATGCAGGAACCTCTGCCCAGCCATGGGTATGGGTTCCTTCAAGTGTGAACCAGTGCCTTAGCAGACCTTGAGGGGTGGCCCTGCACCTACTATTACAACACACAGAGGAAGCCAGAATCCCAGGCACTCAAACTTGCCCAGGATCACAAGTAAGGAGGCCAAAACATCTGCCCCCAAACCCAGAGTAACCCGGTCACCCAGGATCCAGGGATAAAGGAACCTCTGCCCATGCAGGGACATGGATTCCTTTAGGTATGAACCAGTGCCAGAACAGACCTTGGGTGCTAGCTCCCCACCAAGTACCATAATACCCAGAGGAAGCCCGGCGACCAGGTTCTATAACATGACCAAGTTCACAAGATCATAGGATCACAGAGGAAACCCAACTCCCAGGAGATTAGACATAACCAGAATCTCAGGATCATAGGATCCCAGAATAATTAGATCACAGAGACAACTGGACTCTGAGGAATTCTGACATAACCAGGATCATAAGAGGATAGGCTGCTGTCAGATACAACAAGGGCAGGTAGCACTAGAGATAACCAGAGGGTTAGGGGCAAGCACAAGATCATAAGCAACAGAAACCAAGGCTGGTTGGTATGATTAGAATCCAGTTTTCTGACTACAACAAGTCCTGGATATCACAACATATCGGAAAAGGAAGATTTGGAATTAAAATTGCATCTCATGATGATGATAAAAGACTTTAAGAAGGACATAAATAAATGCCTTAAAGAAATACAGGAGAACACGACCAAACAGGTGGAAGAATTGAACAAAAACATCCAGGATCTAAAAATGGAAATGGAAATAATAAAGACATCAGAAAAGGAGACAACCCTGGAGATAGAAAACCTAGGGAAGAGATCAGGAGTCTTAGATGCAAGGGGCATAAACTTGAGAATTCTTTACTTAGCTTTGTACCCAATTCTTTTAATAGAGTTATTTGTTTAGGTTTTTTTTTAATTCTTTTGTATATTTTGGATCTTAGCCCTCTATCAGATGTAGAGTTGGTAAAGAACTTTTCCCAATTTGTTGGTTGCTATTGACAGTGACCTATGTCTCACAGAAGCTTTGAAATTTTATGAGGTCCCATTTGCTTATTGTTGATCTTAAAGCATAATCCATTGGTGTTCTGTTAAGGAAGTTTTCCCATGTGCCAATGTGTTTAAGGCTCTTCCCCACTTTCTTTTCTATTAGTTTCAGTGTATCTGGTGGTATGTGGATGTCCTTGATCCACTTGGACTTGAGCTTGTACGAGGAGATAAGAATGGATTGATTTGCAATCTTCTACATGCTGACTGTCATGAAATAGCACCATGTTTTGAAAATGCTTTCCTTTTCGACTGGATGGTTTTAGCTCCTTTGTCAAAGATTGGATGGGTGTGACCATGGGTGTGAAAAGACCTCCGGAGAGGACCTTTCCCTCAGGAGGAGACCCCCAAGCGCCCAATGACCGAGCCGAGGCCACTCGGATGCAATCAGCAAGAGGGTTTATTGAAAACACAGGTACCCTGCGGGCACACAGTCTCTTCGAGGACCTATACCAGCAGCTCCAGCATGGGGCTTTTA
>NC_046172.1:52350413-52356086 GCF_011064425.1 Rattus rattus
CCTGGGCCCTCCCCCACAGGAACCCAGAGGCCTTGTACAGTTTCCTCTTGGGTCAGGGATGTGGGCAGGGGTGGGCAGTGTTGGTGGTCTCTTCTGCTCTGCAGCCTCAGGAGTGCCCACCTGACCAGGCGGTAAGGTATCTCTCCCACGGGTTCTGGGAGCAGAGAGCTGCTGCGGGCCGGGATCCGCGGGTGTGGGATACTCTGTTTTTAGTAGTTTTGCAGCATTGTGCCATGGTAAGAATTTTTATTTTTTATAGTTTTCTGCAGCTAAATAAAGCAATAATTCCACACTTAGTATAGCAGAGTACTAAATAGTTACAAGTTTTTAATTTATAGATTTCTAGTTGTGTTAAATATTTTAATTCACATAACATGGAATTGTAGGAGAAAGGTTTCAAGTTTAAAATGAAAGAAACATGTCTAACAATTGATGTTTAACAATTGGCTAGAAGGCAAAACCTTGCTTGTCTGAGAAGGGAAGGTGAGAGAGGAAAAGGAAAAAATGTTTTAATTTTCATGTAAAGAGATATACTTTTAAATATAGAAGTTTTAACTCTTTCCTGGAGTACAAATTATATATAGCTCACTTGTTAAAGAGTTCTTTTTATATACACTTCTCATCAAGGCATATTATGAAATCCTTATTTGGTCAATAGTGAATATTGTATGAAAAGTTAAGAAAGTTAACACATTCAATATATGAATACTTTTGATAACGGAAGCAAAAAATTAAAGCAATGAGTTTTCTTTCAAGTTTAGTTCAAAGACAATGGGTCCTATGAAACCCTAGTCTAATGTCAAATGAAATCTCACAGTATGCTAACAGAAGTGTTCCTAATAAGACTAGTTTACTTCGTCTGAAAACAGAAAATGAAAGAATCACTGTAGCATATGAAAACAGGTGTAAGGGGAGTAATTAACATAGACTGTGTATATTAGTAATGCACTGCAAACCAGGGAAATTTCTGTAGTAAGTTGTATTACACTGAACACAAGGTGGCAAGGAAAAATGACCATTTGTGCATCATTAGCATTTGGAAACACAGTTCATTAGAAATATGCAAATGAGTTAACAGTAGATTAAGACATGGAGATCTACTCAGCTGAAGTTTTAAAGTGCCAGCTTACACAATCTTTGGTAATATGATATGTGGATAAAGCTATGTTGAATTGATAGATATTACTATAGTCAGATTTTAAAAAATATCTTCTATAGATGTTCATATAGCTATTTTCACTAAAATATACTATAAATATGTAATCACATTTCAACTATAGATAATTGTGTATAGTAAATGATAAATAGCTACAATTCTAAAATTATATTCAGAAGATGAACTGTGGTTAAATGGTATGATTTAGAATTCTGCAAGTGGAATATTTAAACCAAATGTCTAAAGCACACAAAGTGCTAGTTTAAAATAAAAGTTGGAAAGCACACTTTTGTGCTTATAAAATCAGAGGCCATGAGTAAACAAATCTCAAATACTACCCAAGATAACTTTAAAACTCACTCAAGATTGAGAGCTAAAATAATGCCAGACCATTGCTCCCCATTGCCAGAAATTTCCCAGCTCTAAAAGCATTATACCAAGGTTATTTCAGAAAATTCATGCTATGATATATGTGGGAGCAAAGTGACAAAAATATACAAATAAAATTGGGAAAATTTCACCTAAATATACAAAAATTTTCATAAAAATTAAGAGTAATCAACATTTTTGATCTCTTAAAATCTACACAGAAGAAAATATTTATCACACAAATATGAGTAGAGGCATTTTCTATAGTGAATTAATACTTCTGGTTTATACTTCTTGTTTGTAATTAAGCACAATATATCTTTGTTCAAATTGTTGCATTACTCAATACTCTCTAATTTAATTACTGGTAGCATCCTTCTAGGCATAAAATACCTTTATATATGAATATACATGATACTCATAGTAGAACTTCTAGGAACTATTATATATTATATATAATTAATATGTATAAAACAGTTTGTTATTGTTATTAGAAAGGTTGCTATACAGTGATTAAATCATATTGTTAATCAAAGTAGTTAGGCATCTCATGAAAAACTAAGGCCCACATATACAATTGTTTTATTTTTAACAACCAATGAGGAATTCTTTATAATGAGAACATGATACTGTATTTAAAGCTGAAATAGAATTAATTTTATTCTACTTGAAAAATGAAGTACCATTATAGTGAATGCACATCACATTTATCTGTTAAAACTGTAATTGTATTTTACATTTGGAAAGCTCTTGTAAATTCTCCAATGCCCCAGGTAGCCTTAACATTACAATTTCAATATACAAGTTTTCCAAGAGTTATTTAATAAATATTTAATCATGGTGTAAAAGTCAAGAAATGGTGCAATACATGGATAACCATTATAGTGAGAAAGATGGAAAGCAATCTGGTTTAAATCCCCAAATGTATCTTTCATGATAACGTGTAAAGTATAAAACTTGTTTAGACATACTAGAATAGAGGTTCTCTATATCAGTGTAGAGTTAGAACACTGACAAAAGGCTTTTTTTAATTTTCTGATTCTGCTTTATCATCGAATGAATATGTATGTCCCTAAATCTATATTGTTACAGATAAGTGATTTTACTTTCTATCATGTACAAAATAAACAAATACTGTCACTGTAGTTTTTAAAGATTAGCAATTTGTCATACCATCAGTGTGTTCCTTACAGGATTCATCTATGATTGCTAAAATCATTGGCTTTCCTTAAGTCACTTTTTTAAAGATAAGTATAGTTAAGGTATTTGTCAAAAATTATGTCCCCTCCAAAAAAATTATGTCCCTTCCAGCAAATAGTTTTTCTTCTTACATTCGTAATGCTTTCATTAAGTAATAAGTATTACAATTTATTTAACAAAAATTATAATCAACATAGGCACACAGATTGAAAACAGTTGTGTGGCCCTTCTGGTTTGTACCAGTGCCCTGAGCAGACCTGGGCCACTGGCTCCCCACCCATTCCCACTACACCCAGAAGAAGCCTGATTCCCAAGTGCTCTGAAATTTCCAGGATCACAGAAAAGGCCACAACAGCTGCTCCAACACTTGGAATAACCGGAACTTCCAGGATCCAAGTACTCAAGAATCCCTCCCTGGCCAGTGGTATGTATTCCTTCTAGTTTGAACCTGGACCTGGAGCAGACCTTGGGCATGAAGGTCCCTATGGGCTTTTTAACAGCCTTATACCTACCTGACTCATGGCAAGGCTAGGCCAGGTTCCATTCTCCACCCACAGGACCTTTCATGAGCAGAAAATTCTCAGAGTATACTGACTGATGCTTGTTGATTTAAAGGTTAATATGCTTAGCCAATAAGTTTGAACTCTAACCTTGCTGAGGTAACCTGTGCTCCTAAAAAGTATAAAAACTGCTTGTAATAGCCATTCTTGGTCACATTCTAGTCACTTTCATTGACAGACTAATCGAAGGTCGACCCCCAACACTCAAGAAAATAAACCTTTTGCTTTTGCATGGATCTGTGTCTTGGTGTCTCACTTGGGGGCAATTCAAAATAAATATCACTGAGCAAGGGTCAAGATCTTGTAGGCACTAGCTCAGCACCCACTCCTACAACAACCAGAGGGAGCCTGACTCCCAGGTGCTCTGAAACACCCAGGATCACAGAAGAGGTCACAACATCTGTCCAAACATTCAGAGTAACTGGGTCCCCCAGGATCCAAGGGTGCAGGAACCCTTGCCCACCCATTGGCATGAGTTTCTTCCAGGCTGAACCAGTGCCCTGAGCAGACCTTGTCTGCTAGCTCTGCACCCAGTCTCACAAGACCCAGAGATAGTCTGACTCTTAGGTGCTCTGAAATGTCCAGGATCAGAGGAGAGGCCACAACATCTACCCTATTACAGAGAGTAACTGGGTCACCCAGGATCCAGGGACACTGGAGCCCCCAACAAATGGCATGGCTACTTCTGGTCTGAACCTGGACCCAAAGCAGACCTGAGCTGCTGGCTCTTCATCCACACTTACAATACCCAACGGAAGCCTGACTCCCAGGTGCTTTGAAATGCCCAGGATCACAGGATCACAGGATCACAAAAGAAGCTTGACAAACAGGTGAGATTGGGAAGCAACGACGAAAGCACCGAAACCTGACACACCCAGGATAACAAATTGAGTTCACAACATCTTTTCCCAACACCCAGTGTAACTGGAATAAAACAGGAACCAGGGAAACACATAAATCCTGTTAATCCAGAGGCACAGGTTCCTGGCTTGCACCAGTGCCTAGAATAAACCCAGGGCTCTGACTCCCAACAACTCTTGCAACACTGTGAGAAATTGACTTCTGATATCTGACAACAGGATCTTGGAAGGATTACAGAATCCTAGAATCATAGGATCACAGAGATAGCTGGACTCTGAGGAGTTCTTATGCAACTATGATCACAGGAGGGAAATACTCCAGAAAGAGACCTAATATCAATACTCTTCAAACTATTCTACAAAACTGAAACAGAAAGAAGATAACCCAATTTGTTCTATGAAGCCACAATTACACTTACACCTAAACCATACAAAGACCCAACAAAGAAGGAGAACTTCAGACCAATTTCCCTTATAAATATCAATGCCAAAGTACTCAATAAAATATTGTCAAACCGAATCCAAGAAGACATCAAACTTGTCATCCATCATCATGATTTCAAAAATAAGCTTCATCCCAGGGATGAGATGGTTCTAATATACAGAAATTCATCAATGGTTGCTAAGCAACCCCAAAGGGAAAAAAACACGACTTCTTATCTTAGACACTGAGAAAGCTTTTTGACAAAATTCTACACCCCTGTCATGTTAAAAGTCTTTGAAAGATTAGAATTCATGGCCCATACCTAAACATAGTAAAAAGAGATATTCAGCAAAATAGTAGCCAACATCATACTAAATGGAGAGAAACTTGAAGCAATCCCACACAAATTAGAAACTAGAAAAGGTTGCCCACTCTCTGCCTACATCATTCAATATAGCACTTGAATCTAAGTCCTCAGTCAGAGAGATTAGACAACAAAGGAGGTCGCAAACGAGACAAATGAAAGAAAGGTGCCCTGATCTTTGGTACCAGCCCTCCCCTGACCTGGGAGGGGAAACCAAATGGGGTCAGAAAGAAAGAAGTCCACGTCTGATCAAGCTTCCTCAAATCATTTCAGGTCAAAGGCTTAAAAAGGCAAGAAGAGAAAGGCCATGGAAATAAAGACCAATTCATCACTGGTTGTCACCACCTCCCCAGCCATATGGAAACAATAAATTGCTGGTGATAACTGATAAGAAAAGACAATGGCTAGGGTTTCCCAGAGGCAGAGAGTTGTAAAAAAGTGAGCCTGAAGCATTCCTGAGAAAAATTCCTGAGACAGAGCATGCATGGCTCCCAGCAGAAAGGAAAAAGTCAAAATATGACTATTTGCAGACGATATGATAGTATACTTAAGTGACTCCCAAAATTCCATCAGAGAAGTCCTAAAACTGATAAACAACCTCAACAAAGTGACTGGATATAAAATTAACGAAAACAAATCAGTAGCCTTCCTCTACTTTTTTTTTTTATTATTAACTTGAGTATTTCTTACATACATTTCGAGTGCTATTCCCTTTCCCGGTTTCCGGGCAAACATCCCCC
>NC_046172.1:52356186-52551807 GCF_011064425.1 Rattus rattus
TGGTATCTGCTCGAGCTGAGGCATCCCTTGAATGTTATACTCCTGTGCCGTAGAATTCATGGGAGAGGCTTTATCAGCAATCTTAAGACTTATGGCAGTCATCTTACGGGTGAGTCTCTGTGGCCAAACAGCCCAGAGTCACTTTGAACCATGCAGTCAAAAAGCGGCTAGGCCCAAATCCAATATGGCTCCGTGCAATAATCATCCACTAATGTGGATCCACCTGCCTGCAATCCCCCCTAAAATACTTCCTACTTATCCCTCCTTGATTTGCCAGACCATTTTCTTCCGGCTTAAGCTGGCTACCCGCCATTTTGGCCGCGATCCTGATATTATTATTTCTCCATATACACAGGAACAGCTTGCTTGACTGCAACACAGACATGATGACTGGACAGTCCTGCTGTCTATTTATCAGGGAACATTTGATACTCATTTACCAGGAGATAAATTATTACAGTTCCTCCATGTTACCCACTTTGTCTTCCCAAAGGTTACACATCTGAAACCTATACCAAATGCCTTAACTGTTTTCATAGATGGATCTAAGAATGGAAAGAGCTTCCTTTGTTGAAAATGATCAAGCTTTTTTGTCAATACCCATATGCTTCTGCCCAATTAGTAGAACTTTATAGTGCTTTAGAAATATTTAAATTAATAAATCAATCATTTAACCTTTTCTCTGACAGCCATTGTAGCGTCAGGAGCTCTCCAAGTCTTGAGACTGTCTCTACTATACAACCCTCAACACCTACCTTTAAACTATTTTCAGAAATACAAAAAACACATAAGGGCCCAGCCAAACCCATTCTTTGTGGAATGGGCCATATCATTCACTCAGAATCTGCGGTCCTTTAACAAAGTGTAATGATTTATTGACAAAGCCACTAGGCTGACAATTTTTGCTTCTCTTAGTGATTCCTTACAAGAAGCTAGATGGCACATTCCTCCATCACCTTAATGCCCAAACATTGTATTAAGTACAAATTACTAGAGAACAAACGGACAAATTGTCAAAAATTTTAAAAACTGCCTGACCCTTTCCTGGAGCCACACATTGGGGTTAATCCCAGAGGCCTTATCCCTGGCAAATGGATGTCACCCATGTCCATTTTTGGAAAACTAAAATTTGTACATGTTACCATTGATACCTTTGGTGGGTTCATATGTGCCTCTGTACACAGGAGAGGCAACAAAGATGTTATTGCTCATATGCTCTACCGTTTTTTCGGTTATGGGACAACCCAAAAAATGCTAAAAAGCGGATAATGGGCCTAGCTATGTTAGTCACAAATTTAAACAATTTTTCCCAATTTCAAATAAAACATATTACAGGCATACCTTATAACCCTCAGGGACAAGGAATTGTGGAATGAGTCCATCAAACCCTTAAAATTACACTGTCATAAAACACTGCCCAAGAAAACTCTTTATTCTCTTTTAAAAGGCAGCACAAAATTTTATTATCCATGCCCTTTTGTTTTAAATTTCTTAACTTTGGATAATCAAGGGCGTTCATCCGCGGATCGCGTATGGCACCCCTCGACCACGATGGATCATGCTCACGTTCTTTGGAAGGACCCCCTAACTAGACAATGGCAAGGTCCTGACCCCGTGATAGTTTGGGGAAAAGGATCCACCTGTGTTTATAATTCTAAAAAAGGGGGATCCAGATGACTCCCTGAAAGATTAATAAAGCTTTACAATAAATTCCAAACAAATTCCAAGATTGATAAACCTTATAACAAATTCAGGGTGGCGTTGAAAAACAATCTATTTTCCTTTCATAATGACCTGCTACTGGATTACTGTGTGCCTCCTCTCCCTCCAGCTGGAGATCATCGGAGAACGAGCACCCTATCAGGTCTACAACTATACATGGGTAATTATAAACCAGGCTGGAGACCAGGTCTATAGTACATCTCATACAGAGCTTCACTAACGTTAATCCCCCTCCATATTGATTTATACAAGCTGGCCCCTAGGGAGCCGAACCAGCCTGGGTGCCCAGCATCTATTGGCCCCTCCGAATATGCACCCCCTAACAAAGGGAGGCTCAACCCAGGAAGCCCTGGATGTGGGGGCCTGGGGTGTACCGGGCCTGGCTCTACCTCTCCAACATTTGACTCCATTGCTGGCCGAAACGCCCTTTATGAGATACTATACAAAATTGGCTATAATACTGGGTTCTACGTTTGTCCTGGTCCCCATCGGCCCAGATCACAAAACTATTGTGGGGTCCAGGAGGCGTTTTTTTGTGCTTCATGGGGATGTGAGGCTACAGGGAATACTTATTGGAAACTCTCCTCCACATGGGATTATATCACCGTGGATGTGGATACACAAAATAAACTTCACAACTGCATCAGTTGGTGCAGCCCCTTGGTAATTAATTTCACTCCCCAAGGAAAAGCAAAAGATTGGACAAAGGAGCCACGAGGCCTCTCCTGGGGCCTTTGCCTCTATCGGACTGGCTATGACCAGGGACTCTATTTTACCATAAAGTTACTCAAAACTGTCCCTAGCACATACAGGGCTCCTATTGGACCAAACCCTGTTCTTCATAATTTTGTTCCCTCTGCCTAAAAAAGGCTCAGAGCCCAAAAACCCAGTGGCCACACAGGCCCCACAAGATTCCCTCATGAGTACTACTGTCTTTCAGCCAACCATTCCTCCAGGCCTTATTCTATCCTCCAGAGTCATACTTTCCATCCTTAATGCATCCGACTCAGCTTTACTTCTCCAAGAGCAGATAAGCAATTCCTCCAAATATGTGGAATGTTGGATGTGCTTTTCTGCCTCCCCTCCATTTTATGAAGGCATTGCCTTTTGAGAATTTATTTGTTATACCAATGAATCCATATGTCCTATGTGGAGGCTCTTTGGGATTAATCCCTCACTGAGGTATCCGGGGTGGGAAGTTGTATTTTGGGAGAACATATGCTCCCTCCTCACCAGCTGTTAGAAATATGCAACCATACCTTGGTTGTTAACAAACATCATGAGTACCTGCTCGCCCCAAACCATACTTATCTAGCATGTTCCCCTGGTCTAACCACATATGTTATAGCATCTCAATTTTTACAGACTAAAAGATTATGTGTACTGGTTCAATTATTTTCCCAGACTCAGCATACACATGAGCCAGACTTAAATCCTCGAAAAGGGGCTGATAGGCCTCAAAAATAAAATAAAGAGAACCAGTAACTGCCATCACTCTCCACTGTTCTCCCTAGGACTAGGGCCGAGGTGCAGAGCACTGGCATTTCTTCCCTCGTTACTTCCCATCAATACTATAACCAACAAGTGAAGCCATAGATGGGATATTGATGAATTAAAGATGGATTAGCTAACTTAAAAGACTCAAGGCCTCATTGTCTGAAGTAGTCTTTTTCAAAATAGAAGAGGCCTAGACTTAATCTTCCTCCTACGACAAGGAGGACTTTGCACAGCTACTAAAGAGAATGCTGTGTTTGTAGATAAGACTGGACTTGAAGACAGTCTAAAAAAAGGTGAGAGATAGCCTCAAAAACGAAGGGAGAGAGAGAGCAACAAGAGTTTTGGTACAAAAAACTGGTTTCCATATCCCATGGCTCTCTACCCTGTTACCTTGATTTTAGGGACCCCTTGTTGGCCTGCTTTTTGATTTCCTTTGGTCCTTGGGCCTTTCCAGGGCTCACTTTATTAAATCAAAATAGATTCTGCTTTGCCTAGAAATTTCCATTTCAGTACATTACCATTGAGACCATCAGCTGAGGAGATCCAGAGAGACAATGAACAAGATGAGGTCCTACAATGTATAGAGGCTCAATTTCCTACAATCTCTATATTAATGCCATCTGGCCCCTACTCTTTGCCCCTGGCCAAATAAAGAGGAATGAGAAGATGACCCAATGTAGCCATCATCAGATGGGCTTCCTCTGACCCTGACCATCTAAGACATGGAGCCTTGAGTGCACAGATCCTAACAGATAAGGCTTGGGTTTGAGGTCGATCCTAAGACAGAGGTGGCTACACCCCGCTTAAAACGTACAGGCCAATCAATGCTCCTCTGCCTAGATTTCTCCCCCAATAAACACACCGTATAGCCCAGAATCGGTATGTTACAGCATAAGTTCATTCCCAGCCATTGGGGTACAGTCCTGACTGTGAGAGTAACTCGCCATGGCTGAGCTGGAGCACTCTGTGAGGCATGTCTGATCTCTCTGTAGACCACTACTTCAATCCTAATGGTCTTTTATAAAAGAAAAGGGGGAGATGTGAGGGAGGCGTATTGGATTTGGGGCCTGGCCGTTTGTGACTGTATAGCTCAAAGTGGCTACGTGACTCTTGGCCACATACTCCTCTAAGATGACTGCCATAAAGCCTCGAGATTGTGGGACAAAAAGCCTCCCCATGAATTCTGACACAGAAGATAACATTCATGGGATGCTTCAGCCTAAGCAAAAATCAGTTATCTCCTGAGTCAACACCCGGTGTCTCCACTGCCTGACCTCATCATCTACCACCTGACCTCTTTGCCTTCAGCTATCACTGCCTATACCCTCATCTCCCCCTACCGAAAAGCCTTAAAAACTGTAACGTTCATCCCAATAAACGAGACCTTGACAATAGAATCTTGCTTGGTCTCCTTCTTCTCTCGCCCCACATTGGCCCAAGGGTAGCGCCCCCTCGGAACCCTGAATAACTGAACCCGCTTGACGGGTCAAGTATTGCTGTTGGCAGATGATATGATAGTATATATAAATAACCCCAAAAATTCCACTGGAAAATTCCTACAACCAATAAACACCATCAGAAAAGTGGCTTTATATGAACTCAATTCAAGAAATCAATCAGTAATCCTCCTTTATACAAATGATAAACTATCTGAATGAGTAATCATGGAAATAGCTCCCTTTACTATAGCCACAAATAATATGGAATACCTTGGTGTGACTCTAACCAATGAAGTGAAACACCTATATGATGAAGAGTTCAAGACTATGAAGAAAGAAATTGAAGAAGATATTCAAAGATGGAAAAAACTTCAATGCTCAAGAATTAGTAAGATTAACATAGTAAAAATTGAACATCTTTCCAAAAAGAATCTACAGATGTAATAAATTCCCAGAAAAATTCCTACTCAGTTCTTTAGGGAATTTGAGAGAACAATTCTCAGTTTCATAGGGGTTGGGAACAGGATAGCTAACACAATCTTATACAATAAAAGAACTTCTGGAGGTATCAGGATCCCTGGTTTAATGCTGTATTACAACCATATATGGAAGCAGAGATATCAGCATTTGAATAATGATAGAATAATTTTATACTATGTACAATAACATTATGTCTAAAATTAGATTGTACTAAACGTGGACAATACTGGCAGCATTAGCGTATTTGTTTACAATCATGTGTCTGTTGCTACCAGTTGTGAAAACCGCTGCTAGCAGTTCCTTGGTTGCTATGAAATGCCACCATGGTTCTAAAAAGATATATCTCACTTTGTTGTATAGATGCACAACATCAACAAGAGCACCAGTGAATACCAAAAGCAATTCCAAAGTTGCGTTTCTCAAGCTTCACTGTTTAAATTGAGTGTTGGATTAAGGCATAGCCTAGATTTCTTGTGTCTTCAGTGCCAGAAAGAATAGAACTTACCTTAAAAAATTTTGGAACCACTACAGTTGTTACATCTATCTTTTCTCTTCTTTCTTTTCTTTTCTGTTTTACCCATAATTACTTGTTTTTATTTACATTGTATCCCAATTGCGGCCTCCCTCATGCTTCTCCCAGTTCTACCATTATAAATCCCTCCTACATCACCTCCTCTTCTTATCTACATAGAAGAAGCCTGCTTTGGGAACTATTCCATACAGTAACAACTAGTCTGAGCCAGACTAAACACCTCTTTTCCCACTGAGGCCCAACTAGGCTGTAGAAGTAAGGCAAAGGAATATAATGTCTCAGTAAAAGAGCACCCACACCCATCTGTTTCAAATGTGGAGAGTGCGGCTACGTCCATCCCTGCATGTTCCTTGGTTGGTATATCATTCTCTAAGAGTCTCCATGGACCCAGGTGAGTTTCCTCTATAGGTTTTCTTGTGGTATGCCTGATCCCTCCGGCTCACTCATTTCTCTCTTCCCTGCTTTTTCACAATGGGTCTTTCCATCTGTTTCTATCTACTGAATCAATAAGACCTCTCAAGAGTCAGTTATACTAAGTTCATATCTGCAAATATAGGAGAGTATCATTAATAGAGTCAGGTATTGGCTCTCTCCCACGGGATGGATCTCACGTTGGGCCAGTCATTGGTTGATCATTCCCTCAAGCTCTGCTCCATCTTTATCTCTGCACATCTTGTATGAAGGGCAAATATTGGATTGAAGGTTTTCTGGGTGGGTTGATATTCTTCTCTTCCCAACATCCACTGGAAGTCATAGGTGCTTCCGTCTCTATATCCCAATTACTTGAAAATGACTAGAAATTGCCCTAATAGAGAAGCATTTATTCAAGAAAATCTTTGACCTTTAGCCTGGCATTGTGACTTATATCTATAGTTTTACCACAGGAGTGGGCAAGATGGTATTCTACTGAGTTCAAAACCAGCCTTGATTACAATGTGAATTCCAAGCCATCCTGATCTACCTTGTCTCAAAAAAGAAGTTAAAGGTGGTGAGGTAGGGAGAAAGATCTCTAGAAAGGAGGATATATAGGACATAGGTGCTAGGAAAGGGGAGTGGGAAAATGGAGGAGCATAGGTTTTAATGAGGAAGAAAAAGAGAATCAAGATTAAAACACAAAAAAATATTATACTATAAGAATACTTAAAATGACAGTATCATATATATATAAAGATATATGAAATATATTTATGTAATAGCATGTTTAATATATGTATCACAGATATAAAATACATGTATAAAAATGTTATATATAGCTCTTTCTCCTCTCTCACTCTTCTCTGCTTTCATGCCCTCTTTGTCCCTGTTCCTTCTCTCCCCATCCCACCTGCCCTCCATGTGTTTATGGCTGGCCTCTGTTCTGCTACTCTTCTACTCTTCTCTCATTAAATCTAATCACATGGGAAAATTATATATATATATATATATATATATATATATATATATATATATTGAAAAAAAATAAAACAAAATATACCTTTTCTTCCAAAAACTACCTTAGCCATATTTTATCATAGCCATGGAAAAGTAACTAATAGAGAAGGCAATTGTTAATTTTTCAACTTTTAAATTATGTTGAAAGAATTCTGTAGCTACTTGTATTATAATGCTAATTGGGTCCCCCAAAACTGTCTGCATGAGAGTTTTACACATAGTCTCTGGAAAATTGCCCTCAGTAAATTCTGATTGGTAAATAAAAGTTCCAGGAGTTAATAGTTAGGGAGAGGACAGATATAAGTGGGTTTTTTTAGGTTTTCAGAGCTTAGGACCATGAGAAAGCAGGAAAGAGAGAGATGTCGTATTTTAGGAGTGTTCAGGACAAAGAAAGAGCTGACATGGGGTAGAGATGCAAGGAGAGTGCCCTGGAACGATGGACCAAGAAAAAGTGCCCCAGAAGGCTGACTATTTGGAGGTAAGATATTAATAAGTAGTAACTCAGAGTTATTGGTACAATGTAGATTCTAATAGCATTAAGGTTAGGCAGTGGCCTAGCTACTAAGCTGCTTAAGGCATATTAAATATAAAAGCTGTATGTGTGTCTTTCATCTGGGAGCACAAACCATTGAGGTAAGTAGTAAGCCTGAGATGGGATTTATTAAAATATTACTACTATATTTTTTTTTAAATTATGAGTTTCTGAAACTTCAAATAAATGATGCCAATAATTCTCAAATTCCTTTTCTGAATTCATAGAGCCAAATATTTTTGCTTTTTTATTAATTGGTTATTAGATAAAACACATTCATCAGTGTTCAAATGATGAACCATCTGGGATTTCTGAATTAAAGTTTGCCTTGATATTATTTCATATATAAAAACCACCTGGACAAAGTCTACTTCAGATGGAAGAACTTATTTTGAATCATTTTTTCAAAGGAATTAGAATAATTTTTGAGTGTTGGGGCAAAGTACATGAAGTTATATGTGTTGGGGCAAAGTACATGAAGTTATATGGGTGAGCATTATTTGGGAGGAATTGATAGAGGCTAAAATATGTTTAAATATAATGTTTGATAAATGCTTTATTAAAAGGGATACAAGTCAATTATGGTGTAAAAGACAAGGCAACATGCAGTAAGTATGAAGGAAAAAACATGTAATTGAGAGGTCAATTACTCAAACATAAGCACGAAGTAGAGAGAATGTCTAGAAGTAGCAGAATTTTTAAATTCTCTAAGCCTAAATGTGTGACACACTTCTTGTAATAAGGCCATACCTTCTAAACTACACTAAATAGTGTTACCAACTTGGACACAATATGTTTAGACATTTGAATCTACATTAGACATTCTCATTCATATGACTACACCATGGCATGATATTATGAAAAATAAACTAAGTATTTTTGTAATACGTTTGGAAAAAGTAAAAAGCATATTTGTTTTCCTCAAATTTATAAAAATGGAAATTTAAAATTATAGTAAAATTAAGAAAAATATATAATGTGAAAGTGACAAATGATAGTCCTTTCCCACAGGGGCATGATTCCCCTTTACGAAAAAGTAAAGGGCTCTTGAAGATATGTGGTAGACTTATTAAAGGAAATCATGAAAGTAACAAGTAATAAGATTCCTGCAGGATATTAAAATTTACACTGAAGCCGAGTTGAGTTATTCACTGAAAAAGCTGTTTCTTTTTGGTAGTGTTTCTAAGCCTTAGAACACATATTTAATTCCAAACAATGAAGTTAAAGTTAGTTTGTAGAAGGAAGTTACTTCTAATTAAGTGGCAAAATGACAAATCAGAGAAAGGTTTGACACACAGGTTATGTCCTGTTCCCATAAGAAGAGAGTAGGAAGGAATGCTATTTAATAGAGCACAGAGAAAGAGAGAAAGAAAAGGAGAAATAAGGGTGACAATTATACAAGGACAGTTGTACAGAGAATGAGAAGGAACCAGGGGATTACAACATATTGCCACAGTTAATATGAAGTCAAGCTGAGCAATTAAGGAGATAGTTAGAGAAAAGCAATATTGAATCAGTCAGCTTGGAGAGAAGTTTGAACAAGAATAGCTGAATTGACCAGCTGTCTAGAGTTCAGAAAGAGCTAGAAATGGTGAGCTTATTCAGCAGTAAGTTTCGGAGGTTGAAAGTATTCCAGGACTAGACATGAAGGAAGGAAGCTTCCAGGACTAGGCATAGCTTAGCAGACAGAGGCAGTAGTGTGTCGCAAAAATTGAATCAGACAAAAGATACAGAAGATTATTATACAATACTTATTTTTCCTAGTACAAATAATAAGTAAATAGAAATCCAATAAATGACTATATACAGTCATTTATATAA
The DNA here is from genome assembly GCF_011064425.1 of Rattus rattus. Taxonomy (NCBI): domain Eukaryota; kingdom Metazoa; phylum Chordata; class Mammalia; order Rodentia; family Muridae; genus Rattus; species Rattus rattus. The sequence goes on from NC_046172.1 coordinate 52,365,641, forward strand.
AGTGGAAGAAAAGCTGGGAATGTTAACAAAATAACAAAATATAACAAAATATTTTGAAGACACATCTTTATCTTACTTTCTTCTCTTAATATTCTTATAGAATCAAGGAAGAGAGGATTTATTTTAGCTCATTATTCAAGATATTATGTAGTAGATCATATATCATGGTAAAATAATTATAGTAGCAGGAGTGTGAAATATCTATTCATAGCATACCCAAAATCAAGACAGAATTATGAATTCAAACTAGTCTTTAATTCACGTTTTCTATTTTATATAGTCAATTCAGAATACCCCACCAAGGTAAAGGTTTGACCCACAAATAAGATAGATAATCTCACATAAAATAACATAATCAAAATAACCATCTACATTCAAGTCCAGAGCCTCATATCACACATAGTTCTAGAATTAATCATCACGGTACTGGTACTTTAAAATCTGAAATTTTGCTGAGAAAAATTAAAGAAGTAATTTGTGATATACACTATGACTAGTAACTAGAAGACCCAATGTTTTAAAAATATGTACTATCTCCAAGTATATGACTGTGTTCACTGAAGTTGCAATATATAATTTTATATAAATTGGAAAACACAATTTAAAATTTATATAGAAATTCAAAATATCTAGAGTGGCATAGGAAAATTGAAGAACAATTATACTTACTGATCTCAAGAGACTATTAATGTAACTAATATGTGGTATTGGTTTAAATGTGAATCTATATAAACAATGAAATGATGTAGGCTGCAGAAATAGCTTTCAACATATGAGGTTAATTATACAAAGTTGTTAAGGTAAGAAAAGGGCATCTTTCAGAGCATATATAAATGACACACATGGAAATAAAAGAGGAGATCAACTATTGCTTTGCATAATTTATAAAACTATGTCATACTTCCCAAAATAATAATTGTCAGCATAAAATATTTCATGAACATAATGTAAACATTCATGATTTTCAGATAAAGCAATATTTCTTATACAAAATATGAAGAACAAAACTCTCAAAACAATAATATATCTTCTTAATCAAAAGTAAAACTTTCTATTCTTTTAAAGTAATTACCAGACCAAAAAGCAAACCATGGGCTAGAAAATTTTCACAGTACATATATATGGCTAAGAACATGATTGTATTGCATGTAATATCTTATAAAACTCAATAGGATAATCAGCAGAAATTAATAAAATTTCTAACAGAGTAAAAGAAAATTTTCACAAAATAATATGGACTTGTAATAACATTATATAGTGCTAACATTCTGTATTGAAAGTAGAATGTTCATATGTAAGACTGACAAAAATACACTGATAGAGCTGACAGAGTAGAATGTGTTCTTGTATATTATTTTAGAAGAATAAATTGATATGACTCTAGGAAATATCATATTTTCCTGTAAGTTAAGCACATATTCTCATATGAAAAATTTGTTTAGAAGTATCTTTCAATAAAAATTAAAGTAAGCATATTTGTATTCAAATGTTCATCAATTGACAACAAAATTACAAGAAAATTATTGATATATGTAGCAGCTTTTTTGACCACCCCCCAAACATCTCATGTTAAATGAAAGAAGCCAAAAAGATTTTTTATTCTGTAATTTAATTAAAATGAAGATGTATTTAAAATAATTATAGCAGAATATGATATACATGAATATCATATCATTATTAAATCTATACATCATACAACAACAATACATACAATGTATCACAAAAGAAAGCTTCCAAAACCATCTAATTTGTTGAGAGTAATCCAATTAATATTTTCCCAGTTAGATTTTCAGAGAATTAACTGGCCCAAAAAAATGTGTATTTTAGAATTCTTAGATTCTATTAATGGTTATATGTGGTTTACATTTATAATGCTCAATTTATATAAATGTTCAGTTTATTTTGTGCAAATTTTCTCACTAATTATTATGTAAGAAATGAACAAAATATGTTTACTAAAATTTAAAATGAACAAACTGATAATACAAAATGCTAAAAAAATATGAAGCAAAGGAATTTATTTATTGGTGAGGGGAAATAGTGCCTGGTCTGGCATGGAAGCAGAAGAGATGGTATGATATAGTGCTCATCCCTGGAGCAAAGCCAGCAAAATATTGGTCTTCTCAACTGCAGATGTTGCTATTGGTGTAAGGCTTGTGTGATAGCTATTCCTGGTTTTCAACTTGACTATACATGGAATGAACTATAATCTTGAAGTGGAGGGTGCACCTGTGATCCAAATCTTCAGGTTAGAAGACAGGATCCAGACCTGAATATTGATATGTAGATCTTGAGGCATAGTGACCATGAAAATCTCAGGCCCATGCAGCTTGGTCAGAAAGATAGTAAAGGAAACATATTTTGGGAAATAGAGGTAAAAACCTCAATTAAGAAAGAAAAAAAATAGTCAAAAATCAAGTATCAGATAGATGAATATAATGTTAGGGGTAAAATGTTGGTCTTCTCCATGGAAGCCATCAGAAACTAAATTTAATCCCAGGAGACTGAGGCAAGCATATCTCTGAATTCAAAGTCAGCCTGGACAAAAGCATGAACAAACATCCAGGTATGGCATTACACACCTTCTAATAGTGCCACTCTCTGGGCCAAGAATATACAAACTACTACAGCTTGGTTGCATAATAATGTACATAATTTACTTCATGTTCCTCATTTGGGGAATGTTCTCCCTACAAAGGATAATGACTTTAAAATAATCAGAATTAGCACAATTCTAGGAAGCAAGAATGTATCGGGTGATTTTCTGCAAAATGGTGATGCTATAACCTTAAAGAAAGTCCTGAACACTGTGGGAAAGAACTTTAAAAACATGAGTTCAAAAATACATAAATCAGTGTAAGAGCTGTTCTTTAAAGGATTTCTAAACTATGCAAAATATAAGAATACAATATGAATTGTATTAGGGGTTCCACAATCCTGAAAGAACAGAGGCAATTGGACAAATGAATTTGCTTGGTCAGAAAGATAGTAAAGGAGACATATCTTGGGAAATAGAGGTAAAAACCTCAATTAAAAAAGAAAAAAAATAGTTAAAAATCAAGTCTCAGATAGATGAATATAATGTTAGGGATAAAATTCTGGTCTTCTCCATGGAAGCTGTCAGAAACTAAATTTGATCCAGATAATCTATACCCAAAAGGAGGTAGTTATATGTACAAGTGAAATAGAGGTAGGACATGGACAAAAAGTCTGGCATAAAATAAAAACATGATGGTTTGATATTCCTACATCCTGGATTGGTTAACATTTTCCAATAAGTAGCCTTGGAGTTCCTGAGTTAAAAAGTGAAAAATCCACATATTAAGAATATATTGAGGTACCTAAGAATTATAAAATTAAAGTTCAATGTTGCTCACATTGGCACAAATAAGAGCTCGCTAAATTGCAAAAACATTTATAAAAATATGTTAATTACTGCTAATTTTATCACACAAAAATAGCCTCTATGTCTATACTTGGAAAGCACAAGCACTGTGCCCAGCAAACCATATAGGACTTTCTATGTTTATGTTATATATATATATATATATATATATATATATATATATATATATATATATATATGTGTGTGTGTGTGTGTGTGTGTGTGTGTGTGTGTGTAATTGCTGTCAAATTCATTTTTCTTGAATGTGCTCTGTATTTCAGTTTCTATTTCTAAAAGTCAAGTGGCTAAAGTCATAAAATACAGTCATGGAATAAATCTGGGATAAATGATTAAATTAATATGCAATTTCTAAGAAGTAGATTTTCCAAATAACAGACTGGATTTTGGACTACAAGAGAGCTATCCCAGGCATATTACAGAGCTGTGAGCTTGCATCCATCACTGACCTCCGAACCGTTCTTCCACATTTCTCATTCACCCTTTCCTCAGGACACTCTTGTAGGGTTTAGGGTTCCACATCTCCTCTGCCACAGGGCAAGGCTGCTGTAGGCAGGGCACAGGAAGTTGACTGTGTTGCAGTTAAATTAAATAAAACAATGTTGTGTTTTATCTTACACTAGATCCGGAACTGTATTGCCCCAAGATATCTGGTAGATATCTTCATTTCTATAAGCAAAGCATCTCACGTGCTTTGCTCTATCCCATATCACACTGCTGATGGCTACTCTCTGAATTTGTCAACAATCTCTCTACCCATCTAGTTCCCAAGGCAGGTAGCCACCATGCCAGACATATATATCCAAATTCTGTGGTGGCCCAATGTCTCTATCCACCACAAACTCTCTGGAATTCAATTAAATCGCCACATGAAAGACCACAATCACCTCTGATTCAATTGATAATATATAATTGCCCACCTAGACATACAAAGCCCTGTACAAATCCATCCCTCAAGAATATTCATAACAACCTGTAAATGTAAAAAGAGGAATCTTAACATCTGCTTCCATGTCTCTTGGCTCCTTACTTCCCCTTGTTCCAGTCTCCTCCCCCTCTCTAAAACTTTTCTCCTGCACATCCTTCCTTCAGATTCAATGACAGATGTCGTTCTATCTTGTACTTGCCTTCACCTGCATAATGACATCTTCCTACATTTCACCTGTTCTGTCTAATTAAAGAAAAAGTTTTCTTACAAATATAAGCCGAGCACAAACCCAATCACAGAAAGACATACATGGTATGCACTCATTGATAAGTGGCTATTAGCCCAAATGCTTGAATTACCCTAGATGCCTAGAACAAATGAAACTCAAGACGGATGATCAAAATGTGAATGCTTCACTCCTTCTTTAAAAGGGGAATAAGAATACCCTTGGCAGGGAAGAGAGAGGCAAAGATTATAACAGAGACTGAAGGAACACCATTCAGAGCCTGCCCTACATGTGGGCTCCATACACATAGAGCCAAATTCAATTAGACAAGATGGATGAAGCAAAGAAGTGCAGACCGACAGGAGCCGGATGGATCATCCTGAGAGACACAGCCAGAATACAGCAAATACAGAGGCGAATGCCAGCAACTACTGAACTGAGAACGGGACCCCTGCCACAAGGAATCAGGAGAAAGAACTGAAGATTTTAGAAGGGGCTTGAGACCCCATATGTACAATAATGCCAACCAAACCAGAGCTTCCAGGGACCAAGGCTACCACCCAAAGACTATATATGGACTGACCCTGACCTGACTTCATAGGTAGCAATGAATATCCTAGTAAGAGCACCAGGGAAGGGGAAGCCCTGGGTCCCGTTAAGACTGAACCCCAGTGAACTAGACTGTTGGGGGAGGGCGCAATGGGGGGAGGTGGGGAGGGGAACACCCATAAGGAAGGGGGAGGAAGGGGATGTTTGCCCGAAACCGGAAAGGAATAACACTTTCGAAATGTATATAAGAAATACTCAAGTTAATAAAAAAAAATAAGCTGAGCACAACTTTTATTATTATGTAATTAAAAGCATAAAATACACATAACACCTATTCCAACATTTTTTCAGTTAAACAAAACATTTGGTGATCTATTCCAGCTTAAGAAAGGCTTAAAATCTGTTTTATGCTGGCTAGCTTGTATACTATGAGATAACTATCTAATAAAATATGTATTTTCAAAGTTAAACAGACTGATAGGCTATGAGACTATAGTCAGTCTTCAACCCTGTCAGAAATCTGAGAATGAACAAATATCTATAAATATAGGAAGCTTAACACAGCTTCCAGAACTGAGACATGTTTTAGAGACAAATCTCTACTAGCCGAGTCCTCTGTTAGCAATATATGAGTGCAAGTCTTCAACTTTATGACCCAAAATTAAGTGACAGACTCTTGAAATGCAGAAACCTCGAAGGGCTAGTAATTCTGGCTTGGCAGACTTAGTCAATTATCCTGCATAAAGTGTCCATTTTTGGACAGTATTAGTCTGTAGATCAAATAGGCAGTTCCTGCCCAATGGCTGTCACAAGGTATTGCCTCACTTGCAAGTAGAGAACCTCAACTTCTCTGTTAGATCCACCAAAGCAGAACTGTTAGGAGCAGATTTGTTTCAACAAAAGATAAATAACTTAACATCTCATATTTTATGGATTTCTGAGGTTTTTAAAAAACATCTATCTATATAAGGCAATTTGGACTGTTGTCCTTTAACTATCTTAATATAATATCTTGATAGTACTCTAACAAACTCAGAGCCATGAATTTGCTATTTGGTCCTTAACTCACATGTATAATCAAATCAGAAGAGTTTAATGGCATCAATAGAAGGGCTGACTCTAAACCTTGTGCTTTTAAACTTTTTTAACAAATGAATTCTATACCAAAGCAAAGATATATTTTAGCTTAGTTACCAAATGAGATTATGTTTGTACAACCCAATCAATCTAATTCCTCCCTGTTAAATTATGACCAATTCTAAATTCTTCAAAAAAAAAATCCTTAGAATATCCACTTTCAGCCCCCAAAAGTCCACAGAATCTGGCCGACTACTCTTCAATAACTTCTTCAAGCTATATGTGGGCATTGAGATATTCTTGGAGGGTAGAGGTAGGGACAATGGAGCAATGTTGTAGCCTGATATGCCTGTCTTGACTGGACCCAGCTGAAAGTCCTTGAGATCAGGAACCCAAGCAGATACATTCTGGACAATATAATTCTCAAGACAAAAATTTAGAATCAAGATATCTTTTTGTTTGATTCCCTTGAATTTAGTACTTAAGGAAGTCTCCCTCTATCAAATCTGATACATATGACTCTGGAAGGTCATTTGCAGAGCCTAATCACCCTTTTTAAAAACACAAAGACAAAAACATTTCTTCCAAAATACTGTGTTCCTTAGTCTGTAACCAGAAAAGCAAGTATCTTGTACTCTTTTCCAGAGGAATAATATAACCATAAAACTCAAAGTCACACCCATTGTGAAGACTAAACAATATTATAAAAGGAAGCAAGCTAAACAATAGTGCTAAAAAATGAGTCTGTAAGGCTTTTCTAATCTATTATATTAGAAAATTAACCTAAAATTCCTGTGGAGCCTTCATTAAGAGAACCTGAGCTTCCTGTTGTAGTAAATATAAAAAATAACCACAAACCTTCGCTAGCCAGCATTGAGTTGTATGGCCTTTAGAGGGGTAATTTCTAAAACAAATTAAACAACTTTTATCAATTCTAAGTAAACAACTTATCAAACCAGGACTTTAGCCCCAAACATATAAATCTGTCAAGCTCTTTACTAGGGCCTCAGAATTTTATTTATTAATAATTCCTATAATATATGTCTGTATTCACTCTGCCTGGTGTTACAGACTTCTACCACACGTCTCTACTTGGAGTCAGTGACTAATTTTTCCTATGTTCTGAACTGTGGGTGAAAATTCCCACGTAATTCAGGTAAATATCTGTACTCTCTTCTTCTAAAACCAAACGTAATCGTCTTCTAATAATACCTGTCATTAAAAAGCATGAAGCTATACCCAAAAGATGCCCCAACATATAACAAAGACACATTCTCCACTATGTTCATAGCAGTCTTATTTATAACAGCCAGAAGCTGGAAAGAACCCAGATGCCCTTCAACAGATTAATGGATAGAAAAATGTGGTATATCTACACAATGGAATGTTACTCAATTATCAAAAACAATGACTTTATGAAATTCATAGGCAAATGGATGGATCTGGAAAATATCATCCTGAGTGAGGTGACCCAATCACAGAAAAACACACATGGTATGCATTCATTGATAAGTGGCTATTAGCCCAAATGCTTGAATTACCCTAGATGCACAGAACACATGAAACTGAAGAAGGATTACCAAAATGCAAATGCTTCACTCCTTTTTTGAAGGGGAACAAGAATACCCTTGGGAGGGAATAGGGAGACAAAGTTTAGAACAGAGGTAGAAGGAACACCCATTCAGAGCGTGCCCCACATGTGGCCCATACATATACAGCCACCAAATTAGACAAGATGGATGAAGCAAAGAAGTGCAGACTGACAGGAACCAGATGTAGATCTCTCCTGAGAGACACAGCCAGAATATGGCAAATACATAGGTGAATGCCATCATTAAACCACTGAACTGAGAACGGGACCCTCGTTGAAGGAATCTTAGAAAGGACTAAAAGAGCTTGAAGGGGCTTGAGACCCCATATGAACAACAATGCCAACCAACCAGAGCTTCCAGGGACTAAGCCACTACCTAAAGACTATGTACATGGACTGACCCTGGACTCCAACTGTATATGTAGCAATGAATAGCCTAGTTGGAGCACCAGTGGAAGGGGAAGCCCTTGGTCCTGCCAAGACTGAACCCTCAGTGAATGCTATTTTTGGGGGGAGGGCGGTAATGGGGGGAGGGTAGGGAGGGGAAGGGGTTAGGGGGATGTTGGCCCAGGAATAACAATCGAAATGTAAATAAGAAAGACTCAAGTTAATAAAGATGGGAAAAAAAAGCATGAAGCTTGTTTAACTAGAATTTTAACCCAAAATTCCCATGGAGCCCATGTTAGAAAGAATAAAAGTATCCTGAAAAACTTTCTAAAAAACATTGTTAAAAAAGCATCTTATAATCTCTAAGTCTCTGAGCTGCCATTACTTATCACAGCAGGGGACCTACAGCCTGCAAGCCTAGACTGCTTCTTTATTTCTTTAAGTTTCCTGCACTTGAGACATCATGTGACTTAACATGGTGCTGGCACCCTCTTACTTAGAAAATAGAACTTTCTCTCAACTCTTAGGTTTACTAGTGGATTCTTGCGCACCACATTGGTTCACCTCCTGTGCTGTAAAATTAAAATAATGGGCTTTCTTTTATCCTGCACTAGATCTAGCACTGTAGTGCTCCATGACATCTGTTATCTTCATTTCAGTCTGTAAAGCGTCTCACCCGCTTTGTTCTATCCCATCTCACACTGCTGATGTCTACTCTCTCAGCCTGACAACAATCTCTCTGCCCATCTAGTTCCCAAGGCAGGTTGACACCATATATACATATTCCAATTTTGTGGCGGCCGCATATCTCCAGCCACCACACTGTCTTGAATTCAATTAATTTGCCACATGAAAGAACACAAAATACAATCACCTCTGATCCAATTGATAATATATAATTGTCCACCTAGACATACAAAGCCCTGTACACAGCAATCCCTTAAGAATATTCATAACAACCAGTAAATATACAGAGAGGAATCTTAACATCAGCCTCCATTTTCTCTCGGCTCTTTCCTCCCCCTCACTGCAGTCTCAACCCCATCTCTAAAGTTTTTCTCCTGCCCATCCTTCCTTCTCATCCAATGACAGGCCTCATTGTATCTTGTATGCTTTCATCTTACATAATGACAACATCCTCCATCATGTCCCTCACACCATCTCCAGGTGGGTATCAGGGTGTAGGAAAACCCCGGTGGGTGGGGAGGCACAGCCTGATGTGGAGGACAGCCAGAGCTGGCTTGGGGTTCCCTGGCCTGCAATGAGCCCAGAGTCATCTTATTCTCAGTCTCCTGGGCCCCAAGTCACCACTGAGAGACACAGAAGAGCAGAGAATAGAGTGGGGGCCTGTAGGCTGGATCTAGACAGGTAGGGGGAGGGGAGACGCTCCAGGTGGTCCACTGTGAGAAAGTCCTTGACCTGCTGGTAGTTGGCTGGCAGTCTTGGGCTTGGTGGCAGGTGGGCATGACTGGGAGCAGAGAGGCCTTCTATTGGAGATTATATGTTAGCTCTATAGGCAAAGGCCTTCTCTGTGGCTCCCCACTGTGGATCCTGATGAAAAGAGGCAGTTCATGATTTTATGGTATTTATTGTCATGGCAGAAAGTAGATGTGCAAAACCATACCTCACCTCTCAGGGTGGGCCCAAGGTTAAATACCATTTGCAGGGAAGTGTGTCTGGGAAGGAAAGCTTATTGCCTAAGCCCTCCAGGCCTTTAGGTATATCATTAAAATAAAGATATGTCTTGAGCCTATGTTATCACAGGTCATGTCTTCTACCACTGGAGGGGCTTGGGGAATTACCCTTATGTGACTGATAGCCATAAATCTACAGGGAGCTGTGCCTAGTGACAGTGGACTGGTACCAGAAACAGGCAAAGTTTCTACTGTCCCTTCAGTGTTTCTGGGATTTCAGGTCTTAACTCACCCCAGAACCAGGCTACCTTTCACAGGAACCCAAAGCTACCTTTCACAGTCCCAAACTCTCTCTTAAGCTGAGCCTAGAACTCAGCAAAATAAAATGACACAGTTTTTTTTTTTTTTTATTAACTTGTATATTTCTTATATACATTTCGAGTGTTATTCCCTTTCCCGGTTTCCGGGCAAACATCCCCCTCCCCCCTCCCCTTCCTTATGGGTGTTCCCCTCCCGACCCTCCCCCCATTGCTGCCCTCCCCCCGACAGTCTAGTTCACTGGGGGGTTCAGTCTTAGCAGGACCCAGGGCTTCCCCTTCCACTGGTGCTCTTACTAGGATATTCATTGCTACCTATGAGGTCAGAGTCCAGGGTCAGTCCAGGTATAGTCTTTAGGTAGTGGCTTAGTCCCTGGAAGCTCTGGTTGCTGGCATTGTTGTACATATGGGGTCTCAAGCCTTCAAGCTCTTCCAGTTCTTTCTCTGATTCCTTCAACGGGGTCCCGCCTCAGTTCAGTGGTTTGCTGCTGGCATTCGCCTTTGTATTTGCTGTATTCTGGCTGTGTCTCTCAGGATCGATCTACATCCGGCTCCTGTCGGTCTGCACTTCTTTGCTTCATCCATCTTGTCTAATTGGGTGGCTCTATATGTATGGGCCACATGTGGGGCAGGCTCTGAATGGGTGTTCCTTCAGTCTCTGTTTTAATCTTTGCCTCTCTCTTCCCTGCCAAGGGTATTCTTGTTCCTTTTAAAGAAGGGTAAGCCTTCACATTTTGATCATCTGTCTTGAGTTTCATTTGTTCTAGGCAACTAGGGTAATTCAAGCATTTGGGCTAATAGCCACTTATCAGTGAGTGCATACCATGTATGTCTTTCTGTGATTGGGTTAGCTCACTCAGGATGATATTTTCCAGTTCCAACCATTTGCCTACGAATTTCATAAACTCGTTGTTTTTGATAGCTGAGTAATATTCCATTGTGTAGATGTACCACATTTTCTGTATCCATTCCTCTGTTGAAGGGCATCTGGGTTCTTTCCAGCTTCTGGCTATTATAAATAAGGCTGCGATGAACATAGTGGAGCACCTGTCTTTTTTATATGTTGGGGCATGTTTTGGGTATATGCCCAAGAGAGGTATAGCTGGATCCTCAGGCAGTTCAATGTCCAATTTTCTGAGGAACCTCCAGACTGATTTCCAGAATGGTTGTACCAGTCTGCAACCCCACCAACAATGGAGGAGTGTTCCTCTTTCTCGCATCCTGCCAGCATTTGCTGTCACCTGAGTTTTTGATCTTAGCCATTCTCACTGGTGTGAGGTGAAATCTCAGGGTTGTTTTGATTTGCATTCCTGATGACTAAAGATGTTGAACATTTCTTTTGGGTGTTTCTCAGCCATTAAATTCCTCAGCTGTGAATTCTTTTGTTTAGCTCTGAACCCCATTTTTAATAGGGTTATTTGTCTCCCCTCGTGGTCCTAACTTTTGAGTTCTTTGTATATTTTGGATATAAGGCCTCTATCTGTTGTAGGATTGGTAAAAGATCTTTTCCCAATCTGTTGGTTGCCGTTTGTCCTGACCACAGTGTCCTTTGCCTTACAGAAGCTTTGTAGTTTTATGAGATCCCATTTGTATTCTTGATCTTAGAGCATAAGCCATTGGTGTTTTGTTCAGGAAATTTTTCCAGTGCCCATGTGTTCCAGATGCTTCCTGTTTTTCTTCTATTAGTTTGAGTGTGTCTGGTTTGATGTGGAGGTCCTTGATCCACTTGGACTTAAGCTTTGTACAGGGTGATAAGCATGGATCGATCTGCATTCTTCTACATGTTGACCTCCAGTTGAACCAGCACCATTTGCTGAAAATGCTATCTTTTTTCCATTGGATGGTTTGGGCTCCTTTGAATGACACAGTTATAATAGAAGACAATTTCATAGTTTTATAGGACATTAAGAATATATTTTCATCCCAATAACCGTAATCATCTATCCCATGGAATTGAAAACACAACCTCATAAAATTTTATTTCTGTATAATTATAGCATTTTTATTCACAATTAATTCAACTTGAATTAATCAGTGTTTTTCTTCAATATGAAAATGTATATACAAACTTGATGTATTTAGACAACAAGACATTAATGCAATATATAGGTCAATGTAGATTCATACTTTACACATTTCACAAAGTGAAGAAGTCAGACTCAATGTTTGCATAGCATGATCTTACATGCAGGAATATTTAAAAGTAGCTTTGCCAAGTAAGTAGCAATAATATTGGGTACTTGAAACACATTTTGGCAAAAAAATTCTGTCTCCATTCTTTTTTCTTTTTTTTTTTTTTGGAGCTGGGGACTGAACCCAGGGCCTTGCGGTTGCTAAGCAAGCGCTCTACCACTGAGCTAAATCCCCAACCCCCTGTCTACATTCTTGCAATAGAGATCCTTGATTTCTATTTATTGAGGGTAAGACATATAAGTGAGAAATTGTACATGCTTGGCCTAATAATAGCAAATTGATTTTTAAGCATGCCAAGTTTTAGAATCTTTGAGTCATTTCATGTACAGAAGATTACATTGTTGAATATATGGAAGTGTATTTTAAAAAGATATAAAAAACTAATTATAATAAAATTTATAGATGAGGAGTGACAGGTAGAGTATCTGTAGGTATTAAAACATAAAACGTAGAATGCAGTTAGAAATTAGAGTGGATTAGGAATGTGACAGTAGTAGGTTGTATTCAAGGCTATTATACTTCTCCCTCTGTGAATAGTTGTAAATAGTTGTAAATAGTTGGTTAGTGTCAGGCATCTCAACTATTGAGCTATCTTTAAGTCCAAGTAGAGAACTCTTGGTTCCTGTAAAGACTTAAGTGTTATTATTGCACCCTGTAAGATATTGTGTCAGGCTGGTCATTGTTGTAGTTGATAGATTTTATAGCTAGGTAGGACTATCTATCAATATTCTCCCTTGGTAGTGTGAAAAGCATCCTCCAATACTATGATAGATAGTTCTTAGGAAGAGGCTTTGTGATCACTTCTAGACTGATTCTGCCAAGTCTCTTGTCTAAAACGTGTGGTGCCTTCAGCAATAGGGGCATACTGTCAAGTTTTAGAATGAAACTATGAACATTAGCAGATACCTATATTATTTGGGAGTTTCTTTGATTCTCCTTATAACCAACAACTCAAAGGGAGGATTCCCAGGACTGCCACTATGTTATTTGTTAGATGCTCTAGAGCATTTGGAGGAAGCATTATTACTCCAAGTGATATAATTTAATTATATTATTATATAATATAAATTCATTATATATGGCATAACTTCATTAAATTATATTTTTGGTTTAAGTAACTATTATATTATTATCTATTATATAACTAACTACATAACAGCTACTTAGTTAACTAATTTATAACAGTTAATCAGTTATATAAACAATTAACTATTGCATAACATTAACTAACTCTTCTGTTATTGATATGATTATAGTATAAATATATTAAATGATATATATTATGTATGCCTTTTTAAATGCTGATAAAATAATGTTATCTATGGTTTTCTACAACATTGTTACTGTTATTTATCATTTCTACCCACTCCCTCTCTATTGCTTTTTTTTTCAGTTAAATACTCCACCTCAGTTCAATTTATCTGATTTCCCTACCTAGATCTCCTCCCTGTACATTGGTTATTATTATTATTATTATTATTATTATTATTACTATTATTATTTATATTTCTGGTATCTGTGGTTACTCTAAGGTTATAGATCCAATTTAAATATTTGTAGCTGGGAACTCCGAATAAGTAAGAACATGATTGTATTTCATACAGAACAATAGATGACTCAATTAGTTTTATATTTTCTAGTTCCCTTCATTAACCTGAGAATTTCATGATTTCATTTTGCTTTATAGCCGAGTAGAGTTTCATTGTTGATATATGTCATGTGTTCATTATCCATTCACCAACTGAAGGATGTTTATCTACTTTTTGCAGCAGATGGAGACCATTAAAGAAATCCATAAGTTGTCAAACTTCAGAGAACAACTCACCATGGAATTTTCAATTCTAGTTGATACCCATATAACTAAGGGACTGGGAACATAATAACCAGGACCATGATACCTGCTATGACACAGTATGTTTTATGTGTGACAGAGGAACTTCACCCTTGAAAATTTAACAGTATGGTTCCTTAAGCAATATCTGCACAATGATACTAATTGACATAGAAATGTGGGTGAGGGAAAATTCACAAGGTCTCTGTAGTCAGACTTTTGTCTATATTATAGATTCTTAATTCTATCACCTTTCTCCACCCTTTCTCCTTCCACCCTCCAACACTAGGGAAGAGAGAAAGACTAGAGGGAAAAAGGGGCATCAATATCACTGGACTACTTTTGCTGATTAGGGGCATTGAGTTCCTTAGGATAATTTTGATCTTCATCATCAGTATATCCAATTTCTTCTCATCACTGCACAGGACCACGTGACAAAGTAGAACAAATCACAAGAGTAACTAGCCAAGCAATCACCGCCTCTATTGGGGATCTAGATTTTATATGTTCTCTGAAAGGTACACAGAATTACAAATGTAACACCCTTACACAAATTATTATGCTGGCCACACCATGCCCTTGTTAGAGCACAAAGCAAATCCTAGTCAAATTCTATGGCCAATTTAATGCAGCCTCATATCCCACACCTGGGATTAAAAGAAAAACTTTTTATAACTTTTCTCTGTTTCTACAGAAACAAATATTTCCACTAGGGTTATCTTAGATAAAAACTAAAAACAATTAATGGCTTTTGAAATAGGGTAAACTGAATCCTATGTCTGATAGAGGTTAATATACAAAATATACAAAGAACTCCAGAAGTTAGACTCCAGAGAACCAAATAAACTTATAAAAAATGGGGTGCAGAGCTCAACAAAAAATCTCTGCTGAGGAATATTGAATGGCTGAGAAGCACCTAAAGAAATGTTCATCATCCTTAGTCATCAGGGAAATGCAAATCAAAACATCCCTGAGATTCCACCTCACACCAGTCAGAATGGCTAAGATCAAAAACTCAGGCGAAAGAGGAACACTCCTCCATTGTTGGTGGGACTGCAAACTGGTACAACCACTCTGGAAATCAGTCTGGAGGTTCCTCAGAAAATTGAACACTCCACTACCTGAGGACCCAGCTACACCTAACCTGGTCATATACTCAAAAGATATTTTAAAGAAAATGTCATGGGTCTGGGTCTGAGAGCAAGGGTCTGAGAACAGGTGTAGAAACATAAAAGGTGATCGAAAGACACAAAGCACTAATATATGAGAATTACAGAATGGTCAACCTAAATTTTTTAATTAGTTTACTAAAAAGGTTAAAATATGTTTCTTCTCAACACATATATACAGACACACAGACACACACACACACCCAACTACACTGACTCCAAATTGGATCTTTTGCCTTACAGTTTGTAAACTCCCTCTAGAGTTTCAGTAACCTATTTTCCATGTAAAGTAAATAGAATGATTTACCCATGTGAAGATGTTTCAGCTCCAAGTGGATCAGATTCAGAATATTCTTCCCTAGAGGATTGTACAAACAAATATGTATAGAGTCAAAGAAAATAGAAGTCATATATCTAAATAGAAATATAATCCTCTGAGTAGCTGAGTAGACAGTGAATTCCTTCCCTTCCTCTAAGCCTCTCCAGTGCTATTTGAAAACTGTCTTGAAAATACTTCTATTGTGATGTTTTCATGTGGCTTGTATTTTAACTCAATATCTTAGTCAGTGTCTAGTGTACATTTCACCAATTTTAACTTAAACACATTAATCTGTCAAGGAAATATTTTCCGAAAGATGGCATACAAATAATTTTTGCCTATGATACTGACAATTATAATTTGTATTGTTTTGCTAAATCCTTCTTGCAATATATTAGCTTGAAGGCACATGAGTCTTCAAAACTCTAGACATCTTTTTTTCCAGATAGGTTACCAGAAAACTATGTAATGTTTGCAATATAATGACATTAGAGAGTGATTATTCTGGGGTTTGAAGTTATAGATTCGGAGATTTTTTTTGTCTTACTTTTCCTCCTATGATGTTGTATATAATTTTAAATGGATATTTTAGTTGAAAACACTTTTATATTTTATTTTACTTTTATATGACTGCTATTTTTTGACAACTAAGAAATTATTGATTCTTTTTTTTCCTGTTCTTTTTTTTTTTCTTTATTAACTTGAGTATTTCTTATTTACATTTCGATTGTTATTCCCTTTCCTGGTTTCCGGGCAAACATCCCCCCCCCTCCCTTCCTTATGGGTGTTCCCTCCCCCCTCCCCCCATTGCCACCCTCCCCCAACAGTCTAGTTCACTGGGGGTTCAGTCTTAGCAGGACCCAGGGCTTCCCCTTCCACTGGTGCTCTTACTAGGATATTCATTGCTACCTATGAGGTCAGAGTCCAGGGTCAGTCCATGTATAGTCTTTAGGTAGTGGCTTAGTCCCTGGAAGCTCTGGTTGCTTGGCATTGTTGTACATATGGGGTCTCAAGCCCCTTCAAGCTCTTCCAGTTCTTTCTCTGATTCCTTCAATGGGGTCCTATTCTCAGTTCAGTGGTTTGCTGCTGGCCTTAGCCTCTGTATTTGTTGTATTCTGGCTGTGTCTCTCAGGAGCGATCTACATCCGGCTCCTGTCGGTCTGCACTTCTTTGCTTCATCCATCTTGTCTAGTTGGGTGGCTGTATATGTATGAGCCACATGTGGGGCAGGCTCTGAATGGGTGTTCCTTCAGTCTCTGTTTTAATCTTTGCCTCTCTCTTCCCTGCAAAGGGTATTCTTGTTCCCCTTTTAAAGAAGGAGTGAAGTATTCACATTTTGATCATCCGTCTTGAGTTTCATTTGTTCTAGGCATCTAGGGTAATTCAAGCATTTGGGCTAATAGCCACTTATCAATGAGTGCATACCATGTATGTCTTTCTGTGATTGGGTTAGCTCACTCAGGATGATATTTTCCAGTTCCAACCATTTGCCTACAATTTCATAAAGTCGTTGTTTTTGATAGCTGAGTAATATTCCATTGTGTAGATGTACCACATTTTCTGTATTCATTCCTCTGTTGAAGGGTATCTGGGTTCTTTCCAGCTTCTGGCTATTATAAATAAGGCTGCTATGAACATAGTGGAGCACGTGTCTTTTTATATGTTGGGGCATCTTTTGGGTATATGCCCAAGAGAGGTATAGCTGGATCCTCAGGCAGTTCAATGTCCAATTTTCTGAGGATCCTCCAGACTGATTTCCAAAATGGTTGTACCAGTCTGCAATCCCACCAACAATGGAGGAGTGTTCCTCTTTCTCCACATCCTCGCCAGCATTTGCTGTCACCTGAGTTTTTGATCTTTGCCATTCTCACTGGTGTGAGGTGAAATCTCAGGGTTGTTTTGATTTGCATTTCCCTTATGACTAAAGATGTTGAACATTTCTTTAGGTGTTTCTCAGCCATTCGGCATTCCTCAGCTGTGAATTCTTTGTTTAGCTCTGAACCCCATTTTTTGATAGGGTTATTTGTTTCCCTGCGGTCTAACTTCTTGAGTTCTTTGTATATTTTGGATATAAGGCCTCTATCTGTTGTAGGATTGGTAAAGATCTTTTCCCAATCTGTTGGTTGCCATTTTGTCCTGACCACAGTGTCCTTTGCCTTACAGAAGCTTTGCAGTTTTATGAGATCCCATTTGTCGATTCTTGATCTTAGAGCCTAATCCATTGGTGTTTTGTTTAGGAAATTTTTTCCAGTGCCCATGTGTTCCAGATGCTTCCCTAGTTTTTCTTCTATTAGTTTGAGTGTGTCTGGTTTGATGTGGAGGTCCTTGATCCACTTGGACTTAAGCTTTGTACAGGGTGATAAGCATGGATCGATCTGCATTCTTCTACATGTTGACCTCCAGTTGAACCAACACCATTTGCTGAAAATGCTATCTTTTATCCATTGGATGGATTTGGCTCCTCTGTCAAAAATCAAGTGACCATAGGTGTGTGGGTTCATTTCTGGGTCTTCAATTCTATTCCATTGGTCTATCTGTCTGTCTCTGTACCAATACCATGCAGTTTTTATCACTATTGCTCTGTAATACTGCTTGAGTTCAGGGATAGTGATTCCCCCTGAAGTCCTTTTATTGTTGAGGATAGCTTTAGCTCTCCTGGGTTTTTTGTTATTCCAGATGAATTTGCAAATTGTTCTGTCTAACTCTTTGAAGAATTGGGTTGGTATTTTGATGGGGATTGCATTGAATCTGTAGATTGCTTTTTTGGTAAAATGGCCATTTTTACTATATTAATCCTGCCAATCCATGAGCATGGGAGATCTTTCCATCTTCTGAGGTCTTCTTCAATTTCTTTCTTCAGTGTCTTGAAGTTCTTATTGTACAGATCTTTTACTTGCTTGGTTAAAGTCACACCGAGGTACTTTATATTATTTGGGTCTATTATGAAGGTGTCATTTCCCTAATTTCTTTCTTGGCTTGTTTCTCTTTTGTATAGAGGAAGGCAACTGATTTATTTGAGTTAATTTTATACCCAGCCACTTTGCTGAAGTTGTTTATCAGCTTTAGTAGTTCTCTGGTGGAATTTTTGGGATCACTTAAATATACTATCATATCATCTGCAAATAGTGATATTTTGACTTCTTCTTTTCTGATCTGTATCCCCTTGATCTCCTTTTGTTGTCTGATTGCTCTGGCTAGAACTTCAAGAACTATATTGAATAAGTAGCGAGAGAGTGGGCAGCCTTGTCTAGTCCCTGATTTTAGTGGGATCGCTTCAAGTTTCTCTCCATTTAGTTTAATGTTAGCAACTGGTTTGCTGTATATGGTTTTTACTATGTTTAGGTATGGGCCTTGGATTCCTATTCTTTCCAGGACTTTTATCATGAAGGGGTGTTGAATTTTGTCAAATGCTTTCTCAGCATCTAATGAAATGATCATGTGGTTTTGTTCTTTCAGTTTGTTTATATAATGGATCACGTTGATGGTTTTCCGTATATTAAACCATCCCTGCATGCCTGGGATGAAGCCTACTTGATCATGGTGGATGATTGTTTTGATGTGCTCTTGGATTCGGTTTGCCAGGATTTTATTGAGTATTTTTACGTCGATATTCATAAGGGAAATTGGTCTGAAGTTCTCTTTCTTTGTTGTGTGCCTTTGTGTGGTTTAGGTATAAGAGTAATTGTGGCTTCATAGAAGGTATTGGTAGTGCTCCATCTGTTTTCAATTTTGTGGAATAGTTTGGATAATATTGGTATGAGGTCTTCTATGAAGGTTTGATAGAATTCTGCACTAAACCCGTCTGGACCTGGGCTCTTTTTGGTTGGGAGACCTTTAATGACTGCTTCTATTTCCTTAGGAGTTATGGGGTTGTTTAACTGGTTTATCTGTTCCTGATTTAACTTCGGTACCTGGTATCTGTCTAGGAAATTGTCCATTTCCTGAAGATTTTCAAGTTTTGTTGAATATAGGTTTTTATAGTAAGATTTGATGATTTTTTGAATTTCCTCTGAATCTGTAGTTATGTCTCCCTTTTCATTTCTGATTTTGTTAATTTGGACGCACTCTCTGTGTCCTCTCGTTAGTCTGGCAAAGGGTTTATCTATCTTGTTGATTTTCTCAAAGAACCAACTTTTGGTTCTGTTGATTCTTTCTATGGTCCTTTTTGTTTCTACTTGGTTGATTTCTGCTCTGAGTTTGATTATTTCCTGCCTTCTACTCCTCCTGGGTGTATTTGCTTCTTTTTGTTCTAGAGCTTTTAGGTGTGCTGTCAAGCTGCTGACATATGCTCTTTCCTGTTTCTTTCTGCAGGCACTCAGCGCTATGAGTTTTCCTCTTAGCACAGCTTTCATTGTGTCCCATAAGTTTGGGTATGTTGTACCTTCATTTTCATTAAATACTAAAATGTTTTTAATTTCTTTCTTTATTTCTTCCTTGACCAGGTTATCATTGAGAAGAGCATTGTTCAATTTCCAAGTATATGTGGGCATTCTTCCTTGATTGTTATTGAAGACCAATTTTAGGCCGTGGTGGTCCAATAGCACGCATGGGATTATTTCTATCTTTCTGTACCTGTTGAGGCCCGTTTTTTGACCAATTATATGGTCAATTTTGGAAAAAGTACCATGAGGAGCTGAGAAGAAGGTATATCCTTTTGCTTTAGGATAGAATGTTCTATAAATATCCGTTAAGTCCATTTGGCTCATGACTTCTCTTAGTCTGTCTATATCTCTGTTTAATTTCTGTTTCCATGATCTGTCCATTGATGAGAGTGGGGTGTTGAAATCTCCCACTATTATTGTGTGAGGTGCAATGTGTGTTTTGAGCTTTAGTAAGGTTTCTTTTAGGTATGTAGGTGCCCTTGTATTTGGGGCATAGATATTTAGGATTGAGAGTTCATCTTGGTGGATTTTTCCTTTGATGAATATGAAGCGTCCTTCCTTATTTTTTTGATGACTTTTAGTTGAAAATTGATTTTATTTGATATTAGAATGGCTACTCCAGCTTGCTTCTTCCGACCATTTGCTTGGAAATTTGTTTTCCAGCCTTTCACTCTGAGATAGTATCTGTCTTTGTCTCTGAGGTGTGTTTCCTGTAGGCAGCAGAATGCAGGGTCCTCGTTGCGTATCCAGTTTGTTAATCTATGTCTTTTTATTGGGGAGTTGAGGCCATTGATGTTGAGAGATATTAAGGAATGTGATTGCTTCCCGTTATATTCATATTTGGATGTGAGGTTATGTTTGTGTGCTTTCATTCTCTTTGTTTTGTTGCCAAGACGATTAGTTTCTTGCTTCTTCTAGGGTATAGCTTGTCTCCTTATGTTGGGCTTTACCATTTATTATCCTTTGTAGTGCTGGATTTGTGGAAAGATATTGTGTAAATTTGGTTTTGTCATGGAATATCTTGGTTTCTCCATCTATGTTAATTGAGAGTTTTGCAGGATACAGTAGCCTGGGCTGGCATTTGTGTTCTCTTAGGGTCTGTATGACATCAGTCCAGGATCTTCTGGCCTTCATAGTTTCTGGCGAGAAGTCTGGTGATTCTTAGGTCTGCCTTTATATGTTACTTGACCTTTTCCCTTACTGCTTTTAATATTCTTTCTTTATTTTGTGCGTTTGGTGTTTTGACTATTATGTGACGGGAGGTGTTTCTTTTCTGGTCCAATCTATTTGGAGTTCTGTAGGCTTCTTGTATGCCTATGGGTATCTCTTTTTTAGGTTAGGAAGTTTTCTTCTATGATTTTGTTGAAGATATTTACTGGTCCTTTGAGCTGGGAGTCTTCACTCTCTTCTATACCTATTATCCTTAGGTTTGATCTTCTCATTGAGTCCTGGATTTCCTGTATGTTTTGGACCAGTAGCTTTGTCCGCTTTACATTATCTTTGACAGTTGAGTCAATGATTTCTATGGAATCTTCTGCTCCTGAGATTCTCTCTTCCATCTCTTGTATTCTGTTGGTGAAGCTTGTATCTACAGCTCCTTGTCTCTTCTTTTGGTTTTCTATATCAGGTTGGTTTCCATGTGTTCTTTCTTGATTGCTTCTATTTCCATTTTAATTCCTTCAACTGTTTGATTGTGTTTTCCTGGAATACTTTCAGGGATTTTTGTGACTCCTCTCTGTGGAGTTCTACTTGTTTATTTATGATTTCCTGATATTCTTTCAGGGATTTTTGTGTCTCCTCTCTATGGGCTTCTACTTGTTTATTTATGTTTTCCTGGAATTCTTTCAGGCATTTTTGCGATTCCTCTCTGTAGGCTTCTACTTGTTTATTAATGTTTTCCTGTGTTTCTCTAAGGGAGTTCTTCACGTCTTTCTTGAAGTCCTCCAGCATCATGATCAAATATGATTTTGAAACTAGATCTTGCTTTTCTGGTGTGTTTGGACATTCCATGTTTGTTTTGGTGGGAGAATTGGGCTCCGATGATGCCATGTAGTCTTGGTTTCTGTTGCTTGGGTTCCTGTGCTTGCCTCTCGCCATCAGATTATCTCTAGTGTTACTTTGTTCTGCTATTTCTGACAGTGGCTAGACTGTCCTATAAGCCTGTGTGTCAGGAGTGCTGTAGACCTGTTTTACTGTTTTCTTTCAGCCAGTTATGGGGACAGAGTGTTCTGCTTTCGTGCGTGTAGTTTTTTCTCTCTACAGGTCTTCAGCTGTTCCTGTGGGCCTGTGTCTTGAGTTCACCAGGCAGGTCACTTGCAGCAGACAAGTTGGTCTTACCTGTGGTCCCGAGGTTCAAGTTCGCTCGAGGGGTGCTGCCCATGGGCTCTCTGCGGCGGCAGCAACCAGGAAGATCTGTGCCGCTTCTTCCGGGAGCTTCAGTGCACCAGGGTTCCAGATGGCCTTTGGTGTTTTCCTCTGGCGTCCGAAATGTGTGTGCATAGAGCAGTCTCTTCTGGTTTCCCAGGCTTGTCTGCCTCTCTGAAGGTTTAGCTCTCCCTCCCACGGGATTTGGGTGCAGAGAACTGTTTATCCGGTCTGTTTCCTTCAGGTTCCGGCGGTGTCTCAGGCAGGGGTCCTGCCGCTCCTGGGCCCTCCCCCACGGGAGCCCAGAGGCCTTATACAGTTTCCTCTTGGGCCAGGGATGTGGGCAGGGGTGGGCAGTATTGGTGGTCTCTTCCGCTCTGCAGCCTCAGGAGTGCCCACCTGACCAGGCGGTGAGGTCTTTCTCCCCCGGGCGAGACTGGTCTTATATAACAACAATGATGACAGAAAGCCCACATATATATGTAAGTTGAACAATGCTCTACTCAATGACAACTTGGTCAAGGAAGAAATAAAGAAAGAAATTAAAGGCTCCTTAGAATTTAATGAAAATGAAGACACAACATTCCCAAACTTAAAGGACACAGTGAATGCAGTACTAAGAGGTAAAGTCATAGCTCTGAGTGCCTGCAAAAAGAAACAGGAGAGAGCATATGTCAGCAGCTTGACAGCACACCTAAAAGCTCTAGAATAAAAAGAAATAGATAAACTCAAGAGGAGTAGAAGGCAGGAAATAATTAATCTTACTGCTGAAATCAATCAAGTAGGAACAAAAAGTACTATACAAAGAATCAAAAAAACCAGGAGCTGGTTCTTTGAGAAAATCAACAAGATAGATAAACCCTTAGCCAGACTAACCAGAGATCATAGAGACTGTATCCAAATTAACGAAATCAGAAATGAAAGGGGAGACATAACAACAGAATTCAAGAAATTAAAAAGGCTCTATTTAAAAAAAAAAAAACTTGGAAAATCTGAAGGAAATGGCCAATTTTCTAGACAGATACCAGATACCAAGGTTAAATCAGGAACAAATAAACCATCTAAACACCACCATAACTCCTAAAGAAATAGAAGCAGTTACTAAAAATCTCCCAACCGAAAAAAGTCCAGGACCAGATGGGTTTAGTACAGAATTCTATCAGTTCTTCATAGAAGACCTCATACAAATACTGTCCAAACTATTCCACAAAATAGAAACAGACAGAGCTCTACCAAATTCCTTCTATTAAGCCACAATTACTCTTATACTGAAACCATACAAAGACCCAACAAAGAGAACTTCAGACCAATATCCCGTATGAATATCAACACAAAAATACTCAATAAAATTCTTGCAAACTGAATCCAAGAACACAACAAAACAATCATCCATGATGATCAAGGAGGCTTCATCCCAGGGATGCAGGGATGGTTTAATATATGAAAATCCATCAATGTAATCCACTATATAAACAAACTCAAAGATAAGAAACCACATAATCATTTCATTAGATGCTGAGAAAGCATTTGACAAAATCCAACAACCTTTCACGATAAAAGTCCTAGAAAGATCAGGAACTCAAGGCCTATATCTAAGCATAGTAAAAAGCAATATACAGCAAAACAGTAGCTAACATCAAACTAAATGGAGAGAAACATGAAGTAATCCCACTAAAATCAGGGACTAGACAAGGCTGCCCACTCTCTTCCTACTTATTCAATATAGTTCTCGAAGTCCTAGCCAGAGTGATCAGACAGCAAAATGAAGACAAAGGAATACAAACTGGAAGGGAAGAAATCAAAATATCACTATTTGCAGATGATAGGAGAGTGTACTTAAGTGGCCCCAAAATTTCACCAGAGAACTACTTAACCTGATAAACAACTTAAGCAGAGTGTTGTGATATAAAATTAACTCAAACAAATCAGTAGCCTTCCTCTACTCAAAGGATAAACAGGCTGAGAAGGAAATTAAGGAAATGACACCTTTCACAAAAGTCCCAAATAATATAAAATATCTTGGTGTGACTTTGACCAAGCAAGTGAAAGATCTGTATGACAAAACTTCAAGGCTCTGAAGAAAGAAATTGAGGAAGATCTTAGAAGATGGAAAGATCTTCCATGCTCATGGATTGGCAGGATTAATTTAGTAAAAACAGCCACTTTGCCAAAAGCAATCAACAGATTCAATGCAATCCCCATCAAAATTCCTACTCACTTCTTTAAAGAGATAGAAAGAGCAATTTGCAATTTCATTTGGAATAACAGAAAAGCCATGATAGCAAAAACTATACTCAACAATAAAAGAACTTCTGGAGGAATCACTATCCCTGAACTCAAGCAGTATTACAGAGCAATAGTCATAAAAACTGTATGGTATTGGTACAGAGACAGGCAGGGAGATCAGTGGAACAGAATTGAAGACCTTGAAATGAACCCATACACCTATGGTCACTTGATCTTTAAAAAAAGAACCTAAAACCAGCCAATGCAAGAAAGATAGCATTTTCAACAAATGGTGCAGGTTCAGTTGATGGTCAGCATGTAGCAGAATGCAAATAGATCCATTCTAATCACCCTGTACAAAGCTTAAGTCCAAGTGGATCCAGGACCTCCACATCAAACCAGATACACTCAAACTAATAGAAGAAAAAGTGGGGAAGAGGCTCAAACACACGGACACTGGGGAAATTTTTCTGAACAAAACAGCAATGGCTTAGGCTTTAAGATCAAGAATCGACAAATGGGACCTCATAAAACTACAAAGCTTCTGTAAGGCAAAAGACACTCTCATTAGAATAAAATGGCAATCAACAGATTGGGAAAAGATCTTTACCAATCCTACATCTGATAGAGGGCTAATATCCAAAATATACAAGAACTCAAGAAGTTAGGCTCCAGAGAGCCAAATAACCCTATTAAAAATGGAGTACAGAGCTAAAGAAAACATTCTCAGGAGAGGATTATCAAATGGTCTAAAAGGACCTAAAGAAATGTTCAACATCCTTAGTCATCAGGGAAATACAAATCAAAAGAATCCTGACATTCTACCTCAGTCAAAATGGCTAAGATAAAAAAATTAGGTGACAGCAGATGCTGTCAAGGATGTCATGAAAGAGGAACACTCTTCCATTTTTGTTGGGATTGCAAACTGGTACAAGCACTCTGGAAATCAGTCTGGAGGTTGCTCAGAAAATTGGGACATTCTACAACGTGAGGACCCAGCTATACCTCTCCTGGGCATATACCCAAAAGTTGTTCCAACATACAACAAAGACACATGCTCCACTATGTTTATAGCAGCCTTATTTATAATAGCCAGAAGCTGTAAAGAACCCAGATGCCCTTCAATAGAGGAATGGAAACAGAAAATATGGTACATCTACACAATGGAATACTACTCTGCTATCAAAAACAATGACTTTATGAAATTCATAGGCAAGTGGATGGAACTGGAAAATATCATCCTGAGTGAGGTAACCCAATCACAGAAAAACACACATGGTATGCACTCCTTGATAAGTGTATATTAGCCAAAAACTTGAATTACCCAAGATGCAATCCACAGACCACAGGAAGCTCAAGAAGAAGGATGACCAACATACAGATGCTCCCACTCCTTCTTAAAAAGGGAAAAAAAATATCCACAGGAGGAGATATGGAAGCAAAGTTTAGAGCAGCGACTCAAGAAACCGTCATTCAGAGCCTGCCCCACATGTGGCCCATATATATCTAGCCACCAAAACTAGATAAGATTTATGAAGCTAAAAAATGCATGCTGAAAGGGACCGGATATAGATCTCTCCTGAGAGACACATCCAGAGCACGTCCAATACAGAGGTCAATGCTAGCAGCAAACCACTCACCCGAGAACAGTACCCCCTTGGGGCGAATTAGAGGAAGTATTGGAAGAGTTGAAGGAACTTGCAACCCCATAAGATCAACAATGCTAACCAATCAGTGCTTCCATTGACTAAATCACTACTGACAGAATATACATGTACTGACCCAGGACTCCAACTGCATATGTAACAGAGAATAGCCTTGTTGGGGCACCAGTGGAAGGGGAATCCCTTGGTTCTGCCAAGGTTGGACCCCCAGTGCAGGGAAATTTTGGGGGTGGGCAGTAAGGGAGATGCAATGTGGGAATACTCGTATAGGGGAGGGGGAGGGTAGGAGAAGGGGTGGGGACTTATGGACAGGAAACCGGGAAGGGGAATAACATTTGAAATGTAAGTAAAGAAATATATCTAATAAAAGATTTTAAAACAGGTATTCTATCTAAAAAAGAAATTATAAAATATTATTGAAATCATAATTAAATTTTATGGCCAAGATTAGTGTCTGATGCATTAGGTGTCTACACTTGGAATCATCTTACGGGAAGACAGACAACAACACAAGGCTAGCTACTAGTTCTAGCTAAAACAAATTTTCAATTCCTTTTCAAACTAACCTGATTACTAGAACAAAACCAAAATCAAAGAGCAAGACACACTGGTACAGGATTTGAAATTCAGCATTCTGGAGACAGAGAAATGATGATTGCTACAAGTTCAGTGTTAGCCTGGGTATAAATTACATACACTACAAATAGCTTATCCAATGTATAATGAGTTTGTCTCAATAGAAAATTAAAATTTATGAATGGTAGATTTCACATTCTTACTTTACTACCATTTTTTTGTTTATTTTCTTCAAAATGAATGCTGTGCGCAGATTTTGAAGATTTATGAATTGGTGGGTGAAAGTTATGAATTTTTGAATTTCATGAATGACATTTTTCTCTAAATATAAGAAAGAACTCTTGAAATACATTGTTATAAATCAACTTTGGAGATACATTTTAGAATGCAAACCCAAGGACACTTTTTCAAACCATTAACTTAAAATTTAAATTGAGTGTTAGTTTAAACAACAAAAATTTATTATAGAAGTTTTTTTTCTTGTCATTTTAAAAATAGGAATGGCAATGCAGAGACTGCCCTACCGGGGGATCCATCCCATACACATATAGTCACCAAACCCAGACAATATTGCTGATGCCAAGAAATGCATGCTGGGAAATGAACTGGTCCCACAACTCCCTGCACCCAAATCCCATGGGGGAGAGAGCTGAACTCTCTGAAGTGCAGACAATCCTAAGATCTCAGGGGAGACCTCGACTTCAGCCCACTTCTGCTCATATTCGTGGCCCAAGAGGAACCTTCTTATTGGCCCGTGGATACAAGAATATAAGAGCAGTTTGCAGTGGGAACTGTTGATATCTGCCTGCACCTGAATTGAACTGAACCAGTCCCACAACTCCCTCCACCCAAATCACGTGGGGGAGAGAGCTGGACCCTCAGAAGTGCAGTCACTCCCAAGAACTCAGAGGAGACAACTACTTTCTGCCCACATTCATGACCCAAGAGGAAACTACCTAGTGACATCTGTGCCCCAAGTGACAGGGGCCTAAGAACAGTCAGGAGCAGGACTCTTTTGGTTTCTGCCTTCACTAAGAGCTGGACGCCAGTCTCCAGGAGTTCCTACACACCTGAGAGCAGAGGTAAGACTAACTCTTCTGCCAGAAGCGACCAGACTGGAGGATTTAGGTCACACAAACCTAGGAGCTCTTTGTTCCCAGATTCAGCTGAAAGAAAACAGGACTACAAAAATGCTGACACACAGGCCTAAAGCAGGGTCAAGTCACAGTCAGAGACAGCAAGACAAGCAAACACCAGAGACAACCCAATGGCTAGAGGCAAGTGCAGGAAAGTAAGCAACAGAAACCAAGACTACTTGGCATCATCAGAGCTCAGTTCTCCCACCAGAACAAATCCTGGATATCCAAATACACAGAAAAAGTAAGATTTAGATTTGAAATGACATCTCCTGATCATGATAGAGGCCTTTAAAAATACATAAATAACTCCCTTAAAGAAATATAAGAAAATGTAAGTAAACAAGTAGAAGCCCTTAGAGAGGACACAAAAATCCCTTTAAAAATTACAGGAAAACAAAACTAAACAGGTGATAGAATTGAACAAAACCATCCAGGACTTAAAAATGTAAATAGAATCAATAAAGAAAGCACACAAGGAGACACCTCTGGAGATGGGAAACCTAGGAATGAGTCATAGATGCAAGCATCACCAACAGAATACAAGAGATAGAAGAGAGAATCTCAGGGGCAGAAGTTAACATAGAAAACATTGGCATGTCAAAGGTAATATAAAATGCAAAAGGCTCCTAGCCCAGAAAATCCAGGAAATCCAGGAAACAATGAGTAGATCTTCTATACCTTCTATACCTAAGGATAATAGGTATAGAAGAGAGTGAATACTCCCACCTTAAAGGACCAGTAAATATCTTCAACAATATTATAGAAGAAAATTTCCCTAACCTAAATAAAGTAATGCCCAAAAACATATAAGAAGCCTATAAAATTACAAATAGATTGAACCAGAAAAGAAATTCCTCCCATCACATAATATTCAAAACATAAAACACATAAAACACAAACGAATATCAAAAGCAGTAAAACTAAAAAATGTCAAGAAACATGTAGAATCAGACCTATCCGAATTACACCAGACTTCTCTCAAGAGACAATGAAAGCCAGAAGATTCTGGACAGATGTCATACAGACACTAAGAGAACACAAATGCCAGCCAAGGCTATTATATCCAATAAAACTCAGAATTACCATAGATGGGGATACCAAGATATTCCATGACAAAACCAAATTTACATAATATCTTTCTACAAATCGAGCTATATAAAGGATAATACATGGAAAATAGCAACACAAGGAGGAAATCTACACCCTAGAAAAAGCAAGAAAGTAATCTCTTTACAATGAAACCAAAAGAACAGAGCCACACAAATGTAATTCTACCTCTAATAACAAAAATTAGAGGAAACAGCAATCACTATTCCTTAATATATCTTAACATCAATGGAATCAATTCCCCTACAAAAGACATAGACTAAGAGACTGGATACATAAAGAGGACGTAGCCTTTTGCTGCATACAGGAAACATACTTCAGAGACAAAGACAGACACTACCTCAGAGGAAGTGGCTGGAAAACAACTTTCCAAGCAAATGGTCCAAAGAAACAAGCTATAGTGGCCATTCTAATATTGAATAAAATTGACTTTCAACAAAAAGTTGTCAAAAAAGATAAGGAAGGACACTTCATATTCATTAAAGGAAAAATCCACCAACATGAACTCTCAATACTAAATATCTATGCCCCAAATACAAGGGCACCTGCATTTATAAAAGAAACCTTACTAAAGCTCAAAGCACACATTGCACCTCACACAATAGTAGGAGATTTCAATACCCCACTCTCATCAATCATCATGGAAACAGAAATTAAATAGTGACATAGAGAAACTAAAAGAAATTATGAACCAAATGGATTTAAGAGATATTTATAGAACATTTCATCCTAAAACTAAAGGATATACCTTCTTTTAAGCACCTCATGGTACCTCTCCAAAATTGACCATATAATCAATCACAAAATAGGCCTCAACAGATACAAGAAGATTGAAATAATGTCATGCATCTTATTAGATCACCATGGACTATGGCTGATCTTCAATAACATCAAAAATGACAGAAAACCCACATATTCATGGAAGTTGAACAATACTCTACTCAATGATAATTTGCTCAAGGAAGAAATAAAGAAAGAAATTAAGGACTTCTTAGAATTTAATGAAAACGAAGGCACAGCATACCCGAATTAATGAGACACAATGAAAGCAGTGCTAAGAGGAAAACTCAGAGCTTTGAGTGCCTGCAAATAGAAACAGGAGAGAGCATATACCAGCAGCTTGACAGCACACCTAAAAGCTCTAGAACAAAAAGAAGCAAATACACCAAAGAGGAATAGAAATCAGGAAATACTCAAACTCAGGGTTGAAATCAACCAAGTAGAAATGAAAAGGACTACGTAAAGATTCAGCCAAACAAGAGCTGGTTCTTTGAGAAAATCAACAAGATAGATAAACCCTTAACCAGACTAACTGGAAGGCACAGATAGTTTTTCAAAATTAAGAAACTCAGAAATGGAAAGGGAGACATAGCAACAGAATCTGAGGGAATTCAAAAAAATCATCAGATCTTAATACAAAAGCCTCTATTCAACAAAACTGGAAACTCTGGAGGAAATTAACAATTTTATAGACAAATACAGGTAGCAAAGTTAAAGCAGGATCAGATAAATCATCTCTACAATCCTATAACTTCTAAAGAAATATAAACAGTTATTAAAAGTCTCCCAAGCAAAAAGAAACCAGAAACAGATGGGTTTATTGCAGAAATCTATTAGACCTTCATAGAAAACCTTATACCAACACTGTCCAAACTAGTCCATAAAATAGAACAGATGGAGCACTACCCGAATGCCTCTATGAAGCCACAATTACTCTTATACCTAAACCACACAAAGACCAACAAAGAAAGAGAACCTCAGTCTAATTTGTGTTATGAATATCAATGCAAAAATACTCAATAAAATTCTCACCAACTGAATCCAAGAATACATCAAAATGATCATCCAACTTGATCAAATAGGCTTTAGCCCAGGAATGCAGGAATAGTTCAATATAGAGAAATCCATCAATGTAATCCACTATATAAACAAATTCAAAGGAAAAAACCCACATGATTATTTCATTAGATGCTGAGAAAGCATTTGACAAAATTCAACACCCCTTCATGATAAAAGTCCTGGAAAGATCAGGAATTCAAGTCCCATACTAAACATAGTAAAAGCAATATACAGCAAACAAGTAGCTAACATTAAACTAAATGGAAACTTGAAGCAATCCCACTAAAATCAGGGGGTAAACAAGGTTGCTCACTCTCTACCTATTTATAAAATATACTACTCAAATCCTAACCAGAGCAATCAAACAGCAAAAGGACATCAAAGAGACACAAATTGGAAATTAAAAAGTCAAAATATCACTATTTGTAGATGATATGATAGAATAGTCGTGACCCCCAAAAGTTCCAACAGAGAATTACTAAACCTGATAAAAACTTCAGCAAAGTGGCTGGGTATAAAATTAACTCAAACAAATCAGTAGCCTTCTACTCAAAGGATAAACAGGTTGAGAAAGAATTAAAAGACACCTTCAAAATAGTCCAAAATAACATGAAATGCCTTTGTGTGACTCTCATAAAGCAAGTGAAAGATCTGTATGACAAGAACTTCAAGTCTCTGAAGAAAGAAACTGAAGAAGATTTCAGAAGATGGAAAGACTTCACATGCTCATGGATTGGCAGGATTAACATAACAAAATTAGCCATTTTGCCAAAAGCAATCTATAGATTCAATGCAATCTGTATCAAAATTCCAACTCAATATTCCATAGAGCTATAAAGAACAATCTGCAAATTCATTTGGTATAACAAAAGACCCAGGATAGTGAAAACTATCCTCAACAATAAAAGAATTTCTGGGAGAATCACCATCCCAGACCTCAAGCAGTATTGCAGAGCAATAGTGATAAAAACCCTATGGTTTTGGTACAGAGACAAGCAGGCCAATCAGAGGAATAGAACTGAAAACTCAAAAATGAACCCACACATCTATGGTCACTTGATCTTGGTTCAACCGGAGGTCAGCATGTACAAGAATGCAAATGGACCCATTCTTATTGCCCTGTACAAAGCTTAAGTCCAAGTGGATCAAGGACCTCCACATAAAACCAGATACACTTAAAGCAATAGAAGAAGTAGGGAAGAATCTCTATACATGGACACTGGAGAAAATTTCCTGAACAAAATACTAATAGCTTAGCTCTAAGATTAAGAATCCACAAATGGGACCCCCACAAAACTGCAAAGCTTCTGTAAGGAAAGGGACACTGTTATTAGGACAAAACAGCAATCAACAGATTGGGAAAATTTCTGTACCATTCCTAAATCTGAGAGAGGGCTAATATCTAAATATACAATGAACTCAAGAAGGTAAACTCCAAAGAGCCAAATAACCCAAGTAAAACATAGGGTACAGAGCTAAACAAAGAATTCTCAGCTGAGGAATATTGAATAGCTGAAAAGTACCTAAAGATATTTTCAACCCCCTT
This sequence comes from Rattus rattus, assembly GCF_011064425.1. Lineage (NCBI taxonomy): Eukaryota > Metazoa > Chordata > Mammalia > Rodentia > Muridae > Rattus > Rattus rattus. The sequence goes on from NC_046172.1 coordinate 52,398,108, forward strand.
ATTCATCACAGAAATGCAAATCAAAACAACACTGAGATTCCCCCTCACAATAGTCAGAAGGGTTAAGATCAAAAACTCAGTTGACAACAGATGATGGTGAGGATGTGGAGAAAGAGGAACACTCCTTAATTGTTCTTGGGATTGTAAACTGGTACAACCACTCTGGAAATCAGTCTGGAGATTCCTCAGAAAATTGGACCTCATGGTCCCTGAGGACATAGTTATACTCTCCTGGGAATATACTCAAAAGATGCTGCAACGTACAACAAGGCCTCATGCTCCACTATGTTTATAGCCTTTTTTATAATAGCTAGAAGTTGGAAAGAACCAAGATGCCATTTAAAAAAGCAATAGATACAGAAAATGTGGTACATCTAAACAATGGACTACTACTCAGCTATCAAAAACAATGACTTATGACATTCATAGACAAATGGATTGAACTAGAAAATATCCTCGATTGAAGAAACTCAATCACAAAAAACACACATGGTATGTACTCATTGATAAGTGGATATTAGTCCAACATCTGACTTATGACATTCATAGACAAATGGATTGAACTAGAAAATATCCTCGATTGAAGAAACTCAATCACAGAAAAACACACATGGTATGTACTCATTGATAAGTGGATATTAGTCCAACATCTTGAATTACCTAGGATACAACCCACATACTACTTGAAGCTCAAGAAGAAGGATGTCCAAAGTGTGGATACTTCATTCCTTCTTAAAAGGCGAATCAAAAATAAGATGGGATATGGAGACGTGGAGCAGAGACTGAAGTTATGGTCATTAAGAGCCTGCCCTACATGGGTATACAGACCAAATATACTACATAAGCCACCAAAATTACATAAGATTGATGAAGCTAACAAGTGCATGCTGACAGGTATCGTGACAGGTATCTCCTGAGAGGCACAGCCAGAGCATGTAAAATACAGAGGCGAATGCTAGCCGCCAACCACTGAACAGAGAACAGGATCGCATTGGAGGAATTAGAGAAAGGATTGAAAGAGCTGAAGGGACTTGCAACCCCATAAGAGTAATATTTCCAACCAAGCAGGGCTCCCAGGGATTAAACCACTACCCAAGGAGTATACATTGACTGACCCATGGCTCCAGCTGAATGGATAGCAGAGCATGGCCAGTCTGCACCAATGGAGGAGAAGCCTTTGTGGTCCTGCTAAGACTGACCTCCCCAGTGTAGGGAATGTTGGGAATGTTTGGGAGAAGAACACCCCATACAGAAGAAATGGGAAGGGATGATAGGGGCTTATGTCAGAGAAGCCGGGAAAGGGAATAATATTTGAAATGTAAATAAAAAATATCCATTAAAATAAAGTGCATGCTGACAGGACCCTGATATAGCTGTCTGCTGAGAGCCTCTGCTAGCGCATGACAAGTACAGAGGCAGATGCTTGTAGCCAACCATTGAACTGTGAACTGGGGTCCCCATTGGAAGATTTAGAGAAAGAATTGAAGAAGCTAAAGGGGTATGCAACCCCATAAGAACAACAATATCAACCAACCAGAGCTCCCAGGGATTAAAACACCGTGCAAAGAGTACACATGGACAGATCCATGGCTCCAGCTGCATATGTAGCACAGTATGACCATGTTGGGCACCAATGGGAAGAGAAGCCCTTGGTCTTACGAAGGCTGGACACCCCAGTATAAGGAAATGTCAGGACAGGGTGGGGAGTTGGGAAGAAGTGGGTGGATGGGGAGTGGGAACACCCTCATAGAAGGGGGATGAGATAGTGGGTTTATGGATGGGAAACTGGGAATGGGGATAACATTTGAGATGTAAATAAAAATTATCCAATAAAAACCAATACAAGTGAAAAAGTAAGAAAATAATAAGTAACTTAAACCAAATAAATTGGGAGAATGAAGCATATCTGAAAATTTTTAGAAGTAGTTGAATTTTTTGAAGCTGAAATCAAAAATAGTATAGAAATTTGCACAGAGTGTACAGAAAACAATTTTCAAATTATAAAGAAAGTATTAATTTTAACAAATTTGAAAAGTCACCCAAACCTGAATATTTTCTATAGCCAGACTTAGATATTCTCTTTTCCTATTTTTAAAACCACTTGAGCCATGGACATTTTCACTTTTGCTTTTCAATTAAAATATCAATAGTTAAATGAGCAAATCTACTTTGTTTACACATTCGAATAGTGTCAATTGTTTAAGACTTAAATGGGAAGAGCATTACTCAGAGCCTTGAAAAATATGTGGCATACTCTTTCATTTTTACTATTTTATATCTAAGTCTAATTATTACAGATGTCATTCATAATCTTCAGAATATTAGCTTACCTACAAATATCAAATAGGGAATACTATATTCTGTTGTAAGAATCTGTAATTACTCTTTATGTTTCTGCTTTACTTTTTAATTGTATGTTCCTTTCACTTCAAAATTCAAGAAAGCTTTCATTTATTCTGTGAAACTCTTATCATTAAATCACAAATATATTTTCTTTTAGTAAAAAGTTCAGCATTGTCATTATTACTCTTAATTTCCAATGATGAATTTATATTATAATTATCCATGTGCAGAAAGAATTAGATACTCAATTTTAAGATGACTTCTCAAGTTTAAATGCCTATGAGATTTGCTAATTTACTCAAGCTTGTGTGACATATTGAGTGCATGTCAAATATTATTCTGTTCCTTGGGGAGGTAAAATAATTTGTATGATGGTAGAAATGGAGATTTACAAATATATATCAAATATTGTTTTAAACAATGAAATGATTGAAACCAATTTCAGACAGAAGTAAACAAAGTAGCTGGTACACATGAGAGGCTATAAAGACGACTGAGAAAGTATAGAGATAAAATGAGGGAAACATATAATAAGTAGATCAAAATAGTAATTTCTCAGGTTTTGATTAAGTTTGTCCATTAGAATTCTTATCACTGTATTATAAAGAATCGGTACCACTATAGGTCTTAGAAATCTGAAGTAGTTAACCTTCTTCCAAACATTTTTATTTGTACAACTAAGGATTCTCAGTTATGGTCTTATGGAGATTTTAGAGGTTATAACACATCAGAGGATGAAGAAACTGAGTCACCACATTGATAGAATATAATCAGTTATTTAACTAGTAAATATTAGCACAATAATGTAAACATCTCATTTTCATGTAAACTGTGCTTTGTATCACCGAGTAGTGCCTTTATGGTAGAAATATGATGTAAGATAAATGGAAGGTAGTATGATGGTGATTTGAGCTTGAATAAACTAGCCTGCAAGGCGTATCTTTATAATAACCATGTGGAATCATATTAGACTATGAATCCTTGAAATAACAGAAAATACATTAGTATACTGCCAAGATTGTTTACAAATGAGGAAATACTATACAATGATACCATTTTGAACAAGTTAAAGAATCTATACCCTAATGAAGAAAATGGAAAAAAAAATTTAACCACTTGACCATTAACTCTTAAACTGTATGAAGATGTCATAAATGAATAAATTAGGAAGTAAAGGAAGGTATATATCATATAATAGCCAGATAGTGTCTACAGATATATATGTAATTTTTTAGATAACAACAAGCAAAGATTGTACTCAAATGAGGGAAACAAAATCATCACTAGGAAGGAAGATAAAAGAGTAGCCTGAACTGCTATAATGTAGCACAATTTGGAAGAATATTGAAGCCTAACATAAGTAAAGACTTTATATTTGTAAGGGTCTTGCTCGGTAAGGTCATATAGCAATAAATGCAGTAAAAATTCTTACCGTTGTGCAGAGAGTTATCATGAAGAATAACTTTTCCCTGGGGGAAACACTAAGCAATTTTATTACTTTTATGTTTTTACAGTATAATTTTGTCCCCATCCAGGTCTGGCTTCCCACAGTTCCTCATGCCATTCCTCCTTGCCCTATGTCCAAGCCATATTTGGTATAATAGGAATTAGGAACTAACTTTTGATCTATTAATTTTGTGCCAAACTGAAACAGAATCAAATTCAAATAGAGTCATCCTACCTAGCATTTTGTAACTGATAGGCTTTACAACACCAATCTTAAGGATAAAATATTGAGTTAAAGGAAATTGATTTTATCATAATATTAATTTTTAGTTCTCATGAAGTTGCTATTTTCTTGCTTTGTTCTTCTTTTAACATTCTTATGCAATAAAGGAAGACTTTAGTAGTTAATGTATTTTGAAAAGCTGTGTAATCAGTGAATAAAGTTTTTAAGGAAATGATTTTATATATAAGTAAAACCTTTAAGAAACACAGCTTGTCATAGTACATCAAGGCATACCAAGATATGCTTTCTCTCTGTCCTGTGTCTCATGAAAATGATGCTGAATGGATTCCTGTGTCTGATTCTTCCATCAATGTTCTTGCATCTACCTGCTCCAAGCCCTGCCTTCAGCTGCAGCTGGTCGTCAGCAGTGAACATATTGATTTCAACTATAAATATTTTAAACAAATATCTCAGGTAATTTGCATGTGGCATCATTTGTTCTACTATACCTCCAAAGTGTAATTTTATGATTTTTGGCTATAATCGGCTCTCAAACTCTTGGAAAGATATGTGACAACTATAAATTAATCATATAGAAAAAATCAATACAGAACAAAGAGAAAGATGAGATAGGAAACCAAGTTCACTGCTCGTTTGACATTTAGATTTAATTTATGAATGATGTTTTTCATGATGTTATTATACACACAATGAATTTACTTTTTATAGTTTTTGAACTATTTTAAATTTATATATGTGTTAATTTAGGAGAAGAGGTACATGCATATAAATTCATATGATCAGAGGACAGAGGAGAGTATTACATCTCCTAGAAGTGGAGTTACAAAGGGTTTCTATAAACCTGACATAAGACCTAGCAACTAAATGTGGGTCCCTTGGAAAAAGAGTGAATCTTCTTTTTTTCTGTTATTATTGAAGCCTCTTTTATCCATCTTTTAAACCTGCAGAAATATTTAATGTGAAATATAATTGATGTTTTAAACCTTTATAAATTCGCTATTCTTTGGTGAATTTTTTTGTATCCTATCATGTATTTCTTCATATCATTTTGTATTTTTCAAAGTAATGAAATGCTTTCAGAGGCACAAAAGTTATAAAAGATATTATATGTTTTACAGGCAAAGTTCCAGAATTTATAAGTTCTTTTCCTTAAAGACACTTTAGAGTCATGAGTCATCTCCAGAATGTCTTAAAAAACCTCCATACAATTGCCTCTACAAGTAAGTAACCGAGACCCAGCACGCTATTTAAGAGATGCAGTAATCTAGCAATGATGTCACTTATGGTATAGCTAAGGCTAGTAAGCAATATTGTGATTTCAGATACTTGACATCTGTGGTAATTGAGACATATGCAGAGAAGTGGCAGAGCTATTTTTTTTCTCATAGTACCAAACCAATAACTTACTGCATGTCTTAGCAAATATACAACATTAATGTCTATCCAATGTCTACTAAATATTACAGACAAAGAGAAAATATTCAAGTAAGTGTCTATACTTCTGCTTTCCACATGTCTGGTGTATATTAGAATCATGTGATAAAGTACAAATACACAAACAAATCCTTATCCTTAAGAACAGCTACCCTAACCAAGAAGCTAGGTGATTATTGTGTAACCCACAGCCTGAGAATTCCTACTCTATAGTTTTTCCCACACTATGGCCCAGGCTGTAGGAGGAAGGTTCTGGATCCTAAACGAAACTTTTCTCTGTAATCATGTGTGCTAATAGGAAGTCAACACTTGATTAGCACGTAAGACAGCTGTGCTTTTTATTTTATTTTATTTCTTTTATTATATTTTTAAATTTTACATTATAAATGCTAGCACCTTTCCTGGTTGCCCTCCTGCAACCTGCTAACTCAACCCCACTGCTTCTATGAAGGTGCTCCCTTACCCACCTACCCATTCCCTCCCACCTCCTCACCATGACATACCCTTAAACTGGGGCATCGAACCTTGGCAGGACTAAGGGCCTCTCCTCCCATTGATGCCCGACAAGGCTATCTTCTGAAACATATGCAAATGGAGCCATAGGTCCATCCCTGTGTTCTCTTGGGATGGTGGTTTAGTCCTTGCGATATCTGGGGGGGGGGTCTAGTTGGTTGATATTGTTGCTGTTCTTAGAGAGTTGCAAACCCCTTCAGCTACTTCAGTCCTTTCTCTAACTTCTCCATTGGGGACCACGTTCTCAGCACAATGGTTGGCTGTGAGCATCTGTCTCTGTATTTGTCATGCTCTGGCAGAGCCTCTCAGGAGACAGCTATATCAGATTCCCGTCAGCATGCACCTCTTGGCATCCACAATATTGTCTGGTTGGTGACTATATATGGGATGGATCCCCAGGTGGGACAGACTCTGGATGGCCTTTCCCTGTGTCTCTGCTCCACATGTTGTCTTCATATTTCCTCCTGTAAGTATTTTTGTTCCCCCTTTTAAGAAGCTCTGAAGCATCCACACTTTGGTCTTCCTTCTTGAGCTTCATTTGATTTGTTAATTGTATCTTGGGTATTTTGAACTTTTGGGCTAATATCCACTTATCAGTGAGTGCCTACCATGTGTGCTCCTTTGTCTTCTTAACCACTGAGTCATTGATACAGTCCCTGATAATATTCTTACTACACTTTTTTTTATTTAGCTCATTTTTCCCCCTGAGTTCATATTTTGTAATAATACAACTATATTTTTTGATTATCAATAGAATCTGTCACTTTCAAATATTTCATGCAACCAAAACTCCATCATCACTAGTATTTGGACAGTTAAGGTAGTTTTATTGGGGGTGGAGAGATGACTCAGTGGTTAAGAACACTGATTGCTCTTCCAGAGGTCCTGGGTTCAAATCCCAGCACCACATAGTGGCTCATAACCATCAGTAAATGAGATATTATATCCTCTTCTGGTATATCTGAAGACAGAAACAGTGTACTCATATATAATAATAAATCTTTTTACAAAGGTGGTTTTACTGGAAAATACCTATTATAGTCCACTAAGCTTCTGATTCTGGAATTTTACAAGTATCCCAATTTTCAAGATGCCAATAGACAGTGAACAAAGTAAAAGCCGAGAGCTAACAAAAATATTTATCAATGACCTTTTAATTTGTAACTGTATATATTAATATGAAATTCTAAAAAGTATGCCTTCCCACCTATATCTAAATTATTGACAAAAACTATAATATTGAATGAATTAAATGCTATCCTTTTGGTTGCCTTTGGTCACTTACTGAAAATGTATCATATTCAGTTACATCACATTATTTTATATGATAATCAACTAATGAAAATGAAACATAGGGCAAAAACTGGGAGAAAACACACAAATTTGTATGTTAGAATAAAGCTGCACATCTGGGATATACTTTTTACTATTTGTGTGGGATTCATTCCATAAAATACATCTGACACCAAAACCTATGTATGCTACAACATTTTGTTTAACTGTGGAAGGTTTTTTTTTTTTTTTTTTTTTTTTAACTTGAGTATTTTTTTTTTTCATTTCGGGGTTTATTCCCTTTCCCGGTTTCCAGGCAAACATCCCCCCCCCCCTTCTTTATGTGTATTCCCTCCCCATCCTCCCCCCATTGCCGCCCTCCCCCCAACAATCTAGTTCACTGGGGGTTCAGTCTTAGCAGGACCCAGGGCTTCCCCTTCCACTGGTGCTCTTACTAGGATATTCATTGCTACCTATGAGTTCAGAGTCCAGGGTCAGTGCATGTATAGTCTTTAGGTAGTGGCTTAGTCCCTGGAAGCTCTGGTTGCTTGGCATTGTTGTACATATGGGGTCTCGAGGCCCTTCAAGCTCTTCCAGTTCTTTCTCTGATTCCTTCAACGGGGGTCCTATTCTCAAATCAGTGGTTTGCTGCTGGCATACGCCTCTGTGTTTGCTGTATTCTGGCTGTGTCTCTCAGGAGAGATCTATATCCGGCTCCCGTCAGCCTGCATTTCTTTGCTTCATCCATCTTGTCTAATTGGGTGGCTGTATATGTATGGGCCACATGTGGGGCAGGCTCTGAATGGGTGTTCCTTCTGTGTCTGTTTTAATCTTTGCCTCTATCTTCCCTGCCAAGGGTATTCTTGTTCCCCTTTTAAAGAAGGAGTGAAGCATTCACATTTTGATCATCCGTCTTGAGTTTCATTTGTTCTAGGCATCTAGGGTAATTCAAGCATTTGGGCTAATAGCCACTTATCAATGAGTGCATACCATGTGTGTTTTTCTGTGATTGGGTTACCTCACTCAGGATGATATTTTCCAATTCCGACCATTTGCCTATGAATTTCATAAAGTCATTGTTTTTGATAGCTGAGGAATATTCCATTGTGTAGATGTACCACATTTTCTGTATCCATTCCTCTGTTGAAGGGCATCTGGGTTCTTTCCAGCTTCTGGCTATTATAAATAAGACTGCTATGAACATAGTGGAGCACGTGTCTTTTTTATATGTTGGGGCATCTTTTGGGTATATGCCCAGGAGAGGTATAGCTGGATCCTCAGGCAGTTCAATGTCCAATTTTCTGAGGAACCTCCAGACTGATTTCCAGAATGGTTGTACCAGTCTGCAATCCCACCAACAATGGAGGAGTGTTCCTCTTTCTCCGCATCCTCGCCAGCATTTGCTGTCACCTGAGTTTTTGATCTTAGCCATTCTCACTGGTGTGAGGTGAAATCTCAGGGTTGTTTTGATTTGCATTTCCCTGATGACTAAAGATGTTGAACATTTCTTTAGGTGTTTCTCAGCCATTCGGCATTCCTCAGCTGTGAATTCTTTGTTTAGCTCTGAACCCCATTTTTTAATAGGGTTATTTGTCTCCCTGCGGTCTAACTTTTTGAGTTCTTTGTATATTTTGGATATAAGGCCTCTATCTGTTGTAGGATTGGTAAAGATCTTTTCCCAATCTGTTGGTTGCCGTTTTGTCCTAACCACAGTGTCCTTTGCCTTACAGAAGCTTTGCAGTTTTATGAGATCCCATTTGTCCATTCTTGATCTTAGAGCATAAGCCATTGGTGTTTTGTTCAGAAATTTTTTCCAGTGCCCATGTGTTCCAGATGCTTCCCTAGTTTTTCTTCTATTAGTTTGAGTGTATCTGGTTTGATGTGGAGGTCCTTGATCCACTTGGACTTAAGCTTTGTACATTGTGATAAGCATGGATCGATCTGCATTCTTCTACATGTTGACCTCCAGTTGAACCAGCACCATTTACTGAAAATGCTATCTTTTTTCCATTTGATGGTTGTTGCTCCTTTGTCAAAAATCAAGTGCCCATAGGAGTGTGGGTTCATTTCTGGGTCTTCAATTCTGTTCCATTGGTCTATCTGTCTGTCTCTGTACCAATACCATGCAGTTTTTATCACTATTGCTCTGTAATACTGCTTGAGTTCAGGGATAGGCGATTCCCCTGAAGTCCTTTTTTATTGTTGAGGATAGTTTTAGCTATCCTGGGTTTTTTGTTATTCCAGATGAATTTGCAAATTGTTCTGTCTAACTCTTTGATGAATTGGATTGGTATTTTGATGGGGATTGCATTGAATCTGTAGATCGATTTTGGTAAAATGGCCATTTTTACTATATTAATCCTGCCAATCCATGAGCATGGGAGATCTTTCCATCTTCTGAGGTCTTCTTCAATTTCTTTCTTCAGAGTCTTGAAGTTCTTGTTGTACAAATCTTTTACTTGCTTAGTTAAAGTCACACCGAGTTACTTTATATTATTTGGGTCTATTATGAAGGGTGTCGTTTCCCTAATTTCTTTCTCGGCTTGTTTCTCTTTTGTGTAGAGGAAGGCTACTGATTTATTTGAGTTAATTTTATACCCAGCCACATTGCTGAAGTTGTTTATCAGCTTTAGTAGTTCTCTGGTGGAACTTTTGGGATCACTTAAATATACTATCATATCATCTGCAAATAGTGATATTTTGACTTCTTCTTTTCTGATCTGTATCCCCTTGACCTCCTTTTGTTGTCTGATTGCTCTGGCTAGAACTTCAAGAACTATATTGAATAGGTAGGGAGAGAGTGGGCAGCCTTGTCTAGTCCCTGATTTTAGTGGAATTGGTTCAAGTTTCTCTCCATTTAGTTTAATGTTAGCAACTGGTTTGCTGTATATGGCTTTTACTATGTTCAGGTATGGGCCTTGAATTCCTATTCTTTCCAGGACTTTTATCATGAAGGGGTGTTGAATTTTGTCAAATGCTTTCTCAGCATCTAATGAAATGATCATGTGGTTTTGTTCTTTCAGTTTGTTTATATAATGGATCATGTTGATGGTTTTGTATATTAAACCATCCCTGCATGCCTGGGATGAAGCCTACTTGATCATGGTGGATGATTGTTTTGATGTGCTCTTGGATTCGGTTTGCCAGAATTTTATTGAGTATTTTAAATGATGTTCATAAGGGAAATTGGTCTGAAGTTCTCTTTCTTTGTTGGGTCTTTGTGTGGTTTAGGTATAAGAGTAATTGGCTTCATAGAAGGTTCGTAGTGCTCCATCTGTTTCAATTTTGTGGAATAGTTTGGATAATATTGGTATGAGGTCTTCTATGAAGGTCTGATAGAATTCTGCACTAAACCTGTCTGGACCTGGGCTCTTTTGGTTGGGAGACCTTTAATGACTGCTTCTATTTCCTTAGGAGTTATGGGGTTGTTTAACTGGTTTATCTGTTCCTGATTTAACTTTGGTACCTGGTATCTGTCTAGGAAATTGTCCATTTCCTGCAGATTTTCAAGTTTTGTTGAATATAGGCTTTTATAGTAAGATCTGATGATTTTTTGAATTTCCTCTGAATCTGTAGTTATGTCTCCTTTTCATTTCTGATTTTGTTAATTTGGACACACTCTCTGTGTCCTCTCATTAGTCTGGCTAAGGGTTTATCTATCTTGTTGATTTTCTCAAAGAACCAACTTTTGGTTCTGTTGATTCTTTCTATGGTCCTTTTTTGTTTCTACTTGGTTGATTTCAGCTCTGAGTTTGATTATTTCCTGCCTTCTACTCCTCCTGGGTGTATTTGCTTCTTTTTGTTCTAGAGATTTTAGGTGTGCTGTCAAGCTGCTGACATATGCTCTTTCCTGTTTCTTTCTGCAGGCACTCAGCGCTATGAATTTTCCTCTTAGCACAGCTTTCATTGTGTCCCATAAGTTTGGGTATGTTGTATCTTCATTTTCATTAAATTCTAAAAAGTCTTTAATTTCTTTCTTTATTTCTTCCTTGACCAGGTTATCATTGAGTAGAGCACTGTTCAATTTCCACGTATATGTGAGCATTCTTCCCTTATTGTTATTGAAGACCAGCTTTAGGCCGTGGTGGTCCGATATCACGCATGGGATTATTTCTATCTTTCTGTACCTGTTGAGGCCCGTTTTTTGACCAATTATATGGTCAATTTTGGAGAAAGTACCATGAGGAGCTGAGAAGAAGGTATATCCTTTTGCTTTAGGGTAGAACGTTCTATAAATATCCGTTAAGTCCATTTGGCTCATGACTTCTCTTAGTCTGTCTAAGTCTCTGTTTAATTTCTGTTTCCATGATCTGTCCATTGATGAGAGTGGGGTGTTGAAGTCTCCTACTATTATTGTGTGAGGTGCAATGTGTGTTTTGAGCTTTAGTAAGGTTTCTTTTACATATGTAGGTGCCCTTGTATTTGGGGCATAGGTATTTAGGATTGAGAGTTCATCTTGGTGGATTTTTCCTTTGATGAATATGAAGTGTCCTTCCTCATCTTTTTTGATGAATTTTAGTTGGAAATTGATTTCATTTGATATTAGAATGGCTACTCCAGCTTGCTTCTTCTGACCATTTGCTTGAAAAGTTGTTTTCCAGCCTTTCACTCTGAGGTAGTGTCTGTCTTTGTCTCTGAGGTGTGTTTGCTGTAGGCAGCAGAATGCAGGGTCCTCGTTGCATATCCAGTTTGTTAATCTATGTCTTTTTATTGGGGAGTTGAGGCCATTGATGTTGAGAGATATTAAGGAATAGTGATTATTGCTTCCTGTTATATTCATATTTGGATGTGAGGTTATGTTTTTGTGCTTTTCTTCTCTTTTTTTTGTTGCCAAGACGATTAGTTTCTTGCTTCTTCTAGGGTATAGCTTGCCTCCTTATGTTGGGCTTTACCATTTATTATCCTTTGTAGTGCTGGATTTGTAGAAAGATATTGTGTAAATTTGGTTTTGTCATGGAATATCTTGGCTTCTCCATCTATGTTAATTGAGAGTTTTGCAGGATACAGTAACCTGGGCTGGCATTTGTGTTCTCTTAGGGTCTGTATGACATCTGTCCAGGATCTTCTGGCTCATAGTCTCTTGCGCAAATTCTGGTGTGATTCTGATAGGTCTGCCTTTATATGTTACTTGACCTTTTTCCCTTACTGCTTTTAATATTCTTTCTTTATTTTGTGCGTTTGGTGTTTTGGCTATTATGTGACAGGAGGTGTTTTTTTCTGGTCCAATCTATTTGGAGTTCTGTAGGCTTCTTGTATGCCTATGGGTATCTCTTTTTTTAGGTTAGGGAAGTTTTCTTCTATGATTTTGTTGAAGATATTTACTGGTCCTTTGAGGTGTGAATCTTCACTCTCTTCTATACCTATTATCCTTCTGCTCCTGAGATTCTCTCTTCCATCTCTAGTATTCTGTTAGTGAAGCTCTTATCTACAGCTCCTTGTCTCTTCTTTTGGTTTTCTATATCCAGGATTGTTTCCATGTGTTCTTTCTTGATTGCTTCTATTTCCATTTTTAATTCCTTCAACTGTTTGATTGTGTTTTCCTGGAATTCTTTCAGGGATTTTTGTGACTCCTCTCTATGGGCTTCTACTTGTTTATTTATGATTTCCTGGAATTCTTTCAGGGATTTTTGTGACTCCTCTCTGTAGGCTTCTACTTGTTCTGTAAGGGAGTTCTTCACATCTTTCTTGAAGTCCTCCAGCATCATGATCAAATATGATTTTGAAACTAGATCTTGCTTTTCTGGTGTGTTTGGATATTCCCTGTGTGCTTTGGTGGGAGAATTGGGCTCCGATGATGCCAGGTAGTCTTGGTTTCTGTTGCTTGGGTTCCTGTGCTTGCCTCTCGCCATCAGATTATCTCTAGTGTTACTTTTTTCTGCTATTTCTGACAGTGGCTAGACTGTCCTATAAGCCTGTGTGTCAGGAGTGCTGTAGACCTGTTTTTCTGTTTTCTTTCAGCCAGTTATGGGGACTGAGTGTTCTGCTTTTGGGCGTGTAGTTTTTCCTATCTACAGGTCTTCAGCTGTTCCTGTTGGCCTGTGTTTGGTGTTCACCAGGCAGGTCTCTTGTAGCAGAAAAGTTGGCCTTACCTGTTCTGGCGGTGTCTCAGGCACAGGGGTCCTGCCGCTCCTGGGCCCTCCCCCATGGGAACCCGGAGGCTGTATACAGTTTCCTCTTGGGCCAGGGATGTGGGCAGGGTTTGGCAGTGTTGGTGGTCTCTTCCGCTCTGCAGCCTCAGGAGTGCCCACCTGACCAGGCAGTGAGGTCTCTCTCCCACGGGGTCTGGGAGCAGAGAGCTGCTGCGGACCGGGATCCGCGGGTGTGGGACTTCCGGTGAACACAGGAAGTGCCCGGTCCTAGAGGAATTTTGCCTCTGTGTGTCCTGAGTTCACCAGGCAGGTTTCTTGCAACAGAAAAGTTGGTCTTACCTGTGGTCCCGAGGCTCAAGTTTGCTTGTGGGGTGCTGCCTAAGACCCTCCGCGGTGGCAGCAACCAGGAAGATCTGTGCCGCTCTTTCTGGGAGCCTCCGTGCACCAGGGTTCCAGATGGCGTTTGGTGTTTTCCTCTGGCGTCTGAGATGTGTGCAGAGTGCAGTCTCTTCTGAGTTCCCAGGCGTGTCTGCCTCTCTGTAGGTTTAGCTCTCCCTTCCACAGAATTTGGGTGCAGAGAACTGTTTATCCGGTCTGTTCCTTCAGGTTCTGGCGGGTGTGGGACTTCCCTTGAGAGAAATTATTGTGATGACTTACAGTCTGTAGTCCAACTAACCCAAAAATGGGCAGCTGTGGTTGGGAAGTCCAAGAGTCTAAAGTTGCTCAATCCTTCCTACGAGACTAGTTGTCTCAGCTGGTCTTCTTAGAAGTAGCTTCCAACAGGTAGACTGGTTGGTGAATGCAAACAGTTGAAGAAGAGTGCTGTGGAAGGTTTTGAGGTAACCTACTATATCCCTTCTTTACTTACCTATCTCTAGATTAAACATGAACAGTTGTTCAATATATTGTTTCAAGGATAATAACATAAAAATTACAAACATGACTCACATGTAAAATTTATTTTTTCATATGTGGTTGTCTGACTTAATAAATTATAATGTATGGATGTTAAAGGTTGATGGTATTTAGCAATGATTTACATGTGATGACAGATGTTATTTGAATTAGCTATGTGAATAAAGGAGAAGAATACTAGAATGATGAACTCTTTTAGGATTAGCAGAGATTTCAGTAGAGGTGATAACTTTTTGAAATAAATATTAAAAAATAACTAAGACACTATAGGAAAATAGGAAAATAATTTAAGCAATACCTTTTAGAGAAACTACTAAAATAAATACAGAAATAAACATAGTAATAGGAAATAGCATACTTCTCATCTACATTTTTTTTCATAAAATCTAACAGCCAAGCTCTGCTTGTCATACAGACAACATAACATTCTTTTGGTAAGTGGTACAAGAGCATATACTGAGTTATTCTAATTTGTAATCTAATGGAAATCAGTATGTATATAATTTCTCTATCAAGAGTTCTACCTCATTGATCCTGTAAATTGAAATGTGATGAAGGCAGAGAACTCTTAAATAAATGTTTCACAAAACCTAGTAATTTTTATCATCATTTCAGACATCAATAGTACAATAATATCAAATATGGATTATATATTCACTGAGAGAAAATTTGGTTGTCTGCTTTTCAAAACAATGGCATATGCATAATAATGGGGTCACAAATTGTGTAAACATACAGTTGGATGGATTGATAGTCATTCGATTTGTAGAGTCTATACTCCCAATGTGATTAGAGTCACATTTTTAAATTTCAAGATTGCTTTTGAATACACTGAGTTTAGACATTCTATGCAAAATTTATCATTTAACAGAAAAACCTTCTCTCCTTCATTAATACTATGAAATCTCAGTACACTAAAAACACCTAATTCTTTGGGGCATGGCAAAATTTATTCATATATACTTTGCCTCACTAGTTTTCTAGGTTTCATAACAGTAGAGAATAAAGATCAAAACCTGTCTACTATATCTGCCATTGGTCTATTCTCTGTTTGAGGGCCAATATTGATTGCAGAACCATTCCTGGGTTTCAGAGAATCTTTCAAAAAGGGAAAAAAGTGAAGGTAATGTAAGAAAGATTAACACAGCTATAGCATCAAAAAATATTTCGAGTACTGAACTTTGAACTAGAGCATGTAAGAGTAATGTTCTGAAAAGGCAATATTTCTTTCCAGTGCTGAAAAGACATGTGGCTAGCAAAGCTGTAATCACATGGGGGAAATTCTTAAAATAGCCACATTTCATTTCCTTGTTGAGGTACAAGTTCAATTTTGTACTATTCACTTGGCACCAACATACTATTTCCTTAGGCTGAACGGCATTCCATTTGTTTAGAAACTTTACAGTGCTGCAGAATGAAGACTTGCATTTAAGAAAAATTTAGGCTTATTATTAGCCAATAGCAAAATATGACAAATATTTTCTAGCGGTAATTTTGATTATTATTTAACTTTTAAATTTTATTTTACTAACCACATTTTATTAATATAAATATATTTTCTTAAGAGTTTAAAGGGTTTAAGAGATGACTCAATGTTTAAGGAAAATTGATGTTCTTCAAAAGATGTTGACATTTTGTTCTCAGAACCCATATGAGGCAAAACATCCAACTTCTCAAGCTCCATGTGACTCAACCTTTCTCTTGGCCTTCTAGAGCATTTTAATTTGCTTGCACATACCCACATGTAAATGAAACCACATGCACAAAATTATTTGTTTTCATGTTTAGAGGGGAAGTTTTCCAAACATTTTTAGTAATGGTAGGTAAATTAAATTAAAATTAGAGTAAGGATTGAAGGAGCTGAAGGCTTGCAACCCCATAAAAACAACAATGCCAACCAACCAGAGATCCCAGGGACTAAACCATTACCCAAAGACTATACATGGACTAACCCCTGGCTGTTGTAGCAGAGGATGGTCTTATTGGGCACGAATGGAAGGAGAAGCCCTTGGTCCTGCCAAGACTGGACCCCCAGTGTAGGGGAATGTGGGAGGGCAGGAAAGTGAGTGGATGGGGAGGGAAACACCCTCATAGAAGATGGGGAGGGAAATAGGATAGAGGGCTTATGTCTGAGAAACCGGGAAAGGGAATAACATTTGAAATGTAAATAAAAAATATTCAATAAAAGAAAATATTCACTTCAGAGTATTAACAGAAGCTCTTTCTATAGTAGACTTTAGCAACTTTCTGATGTTATTAATAATGGTTTGAGAATCAGTAATTTTAATATACTAAAGGTTTGTGAATCATTTATATATGTAAAATGCATATCACATTTTCATACTAAATGATTTTGAAATGAAAAGAGGTACTACTATCTAAGGACAATATTAGCATTTCCTATTAATTAGTATTTATATTATTTTTATGATGGTGGTAATTATTATTGTACTCAAATACATTTGTTCTATATCATTAAATATTTTTATAGAAAGTTTAGCATTTATTATCTTCTGGATAGAAAAATAAGTTAAAACTCTCAGGACCTAAGAATTATATCAAAAAATAATAAAAATGGTATGTGTGCAATTTTATTGGAAATAGTTTAATAAGAGTAACTCATATTTAAGAGACATTTCTGTTAAATGTCAAGTACCATGCTAAGTAATTAATATGACTTATCTAAGTTAACTTTCACAATGACTTACTGAATGGATATTACTACTTTTACCACTTTACCATTCAAGACACTGAGAGACAATAGAAGAGAATGTTAATTCTCTGTATATGTATATGTATGTATGTTTGTGTAATGTTTAAAGTAAAAATATTGTTCTTATTTATTAGCAAAGTATCAACAATACCTCTATCTTTATTTTATGATAGAAGATTAAGAATGCATTCTCCATAGCTTGTGAGATTGCAAGCTGGTACAATCACACTGGAAATCAATCTTTCTGTTTCTCAGAAAATTGGAACTAGTTCTACCTAAAGATTCAACTATACCACTCCCGGGCATATAAACAAAAGATGCTCCAACATATAACAAGGGCACATCCTCCACTGTTTAAAGCAGCCTTATTTATGATAGGCAGAGGCTATTATAACCCAGATGTGCCTCAACAGAAAAATGTATATAGAAAATGTGGTACTTTACACAATATAGTATTATCCAGCTATTAAAAACAATTTCATGAAATCTTCAGGCAAATGGATGGAATTAGAAAATATCATCCTGATTGAGGTAACTCAGTCACAAAAAGTACACATGTGGTATATACTCCCTGATAAGTGGGTATTAGGTAAAAATCTCAGAATACCCATGATACAGCTCATAGACCATATGAAGCTTAAAAAGAATGAAAACCAAAATACAGATTCCTCAATATTGCTTAGAAGGGGGAACAAAATAGTCATGGTAGATGGAGAGAGGAAAGGACCTTGGATGAAGAGAGGAGGAAGAGCAAAAAGGGTGGAGGGTAGGATCAGGTATGTGAAGAAACAGGAAAGAAGTACAGAGGATAAAGAAATTGAACAGAAATATGTAGCAGTGAGGGATGTGGAACTGGGGGTAGAAACTAGAATATCCCAGATGCCAGGGAAGGAACTGGTTCCCAGGACCCAGTGGGGATGATATTAGTGGGGCCACCCACCCACCTCAAAAAATTTTAACCCAGAATTGTTCCTATTTAAAGAAAATACAGAGAAAAAATCGGTGCAGAGACTGAAGGAAAGACCATCCAGAGATCACCCTATCTAGGGATTGATCCCAACTGCAGACACCAAACCCTGACACCAAGGGTGTCTTGCTGATGCCAAGAAGTGCTTGGGGACAGGAGTCAGGTATAGCTGTCCCCTGAGAGACTCTGCCAGCAACTGACCAATACAGATATAGATACTCACAGCCAACCACCAGTTTGAGCCTGGGACTCAAATGCAAGAATTAGGGAAGGACTGAAGGTGTTGAGAGCTGAAGGGGATTGCAACCCCTTAGGAAGAACATGATGCTTTAGTTTTGTTTGTTTAACTAGAAGTACTTCAGAAAGCCTGAAAACTAGAAACAGTGGGTGTGCGAATTTATGAAGCAGGCTCCATAACTTATAGGTAAAGTGAAAGTAGAGAAGAAAAATATTGCAAGTACACAAATTCAAAATAGGAGAGAGGTCATGGGGTGGAGGGGATGAGAGAATGGAAGGGAGATTATAAAAATGAAAGGGGTATGAGAAAACAATTTGGAAACCTACAGTTTGATACCTTAATTAGATAGCATAGTAGATTGTAGGACAGACTTGGGAGGAAAAGAGGAAGGGGAGGAGATAAAGGTGGGCAGGATCCAGTATGGTATGAGACAGGGATGATATACTGAGGTACTGAGGGTCAGGAAATTGAACAGAGGTATGTAACAATGGGGGTTGGGGAACTGGGTGTAGTCACCGGAAAGTCCCAGATGCCAGGAAAGCAAAAGGCCCCCAGGACCCAAAAAGAATGAGATTAGCTGAAATGTGCACAAAGTGGAGGGAGAACCTATAGAGACCATATCCAGAGGTTAGGCAAGGCCTCCATTTGTGGGATAAATCCACCCACTTATCTTCAAATTTTTAACTCAGAATTGATTCTGTCTAAAGGAAATATGATGACAAAGTGTGGAGAAGAGACAATATCAACCAACCAGACCAGAGCTCCTAGGGACTAAACCACTAACCAAAGAGTAAACATGGGGGCCCCCATGGATCCATTAGCATATGTATCAGAGAATGGCCATTTCAAATACCAATGGGAGGAGAGGCCCTTGGTCTTGTGAAGGTTTCTTTCCCCAGTGTAGGGGAATGCAGAGTGGTGGGGCAGGAGTGGGTGGGGGAGTACCATCATAAAAGCAGGGGGAGGAAGGATGGGATAGAGGGGGTTTGAGAAGGGAAAACCAGATAACAATGGAAATGTAAATAAATAAAATATCCAATAAAAAAAGTCTTTGAAGGTAGATAGCTCTCAAGGATAGATAATGCCGGTTCTAGAAGTAATGATTACTAAACAATACCTTCTGCCACAACAGATCAGAGTTTTCCAAGGACCCCAGATCAAGTCAGGCTCTTTACATTACTATTTACTACTCAACTCAACAATTTAATAAGACACTATAAGATCCTACTACTTGGATATCACATATTTTTAATGCAGGGTAGAAAAAAATCAAGGCAAAACTGAGCTTGAAGCATCTTTCTTGCTTAACACCCTTCATAATAGTACTGAATACTGCTATTCAGGTGGGGGGAAAGACATCAACAGTTCTACCAAATGTGAACTCTGAACTACAATATGTACCTATCGGTGAACATGTGCCCTTCGTTTCAGTAATAGCACAAGGCTCTAGGAAATAACCATTCACTCCTTAATTGCACTTGAGACACAGTCCATAACAAGAAATCTAGTCCTAATACTGTTAAGTCCCAAAATCATGAATGAGGACTCATAGGCCTTAGCAGAGAATTCAATGCTGCTGCCCTGATGAATTGTCTAAACTTTTTTTTTTTAAATCTGTGTTTAGAAATAGACAGAGGCTAATCTTAACCTTACTCATAAGAACCACCCCTTGCGGTAAATGGAGATGAATGTAGAGAGGCAACCTTGCCTTTGGCACTGTTCCCGCATAAGCTGCCACCTCCTAACAGTCAGCTATTAATGGGAAAGAGTTTCCCAAGACCTTAACACTTACACTGATTCATTTTTTTCAATTAAATGATTCAGGAGATTAAGGGACATGCTATTCATTTTTGTAGCTACTGGTCTACCATGCCCTACTTAGTTCTAATCCCAGAATAAAATAAAGGTCCTAACTGCTACAGAACACAACGTAAACAAAAATGGATATAAGAAAGAGATGCAAAGCAAGAGGGAGACAGCTGGGATAGGAAGGAAATAGGAAAAGGAGGTTATGACTGGAAGAATAATTAGGATTTAACTATATGATATTGTAGAACTGTCTCCATATTATATCCATTTTAATATTTTATACGTTTTGTTTAGATTTAATGGATATTTTCATTACCTAATTGTCCTCTTTTGTGACTTCTTTTGTCTACTATGTCTAAATCCCTAAAACTATTGCAAATTATACAAATTTGCAAATGTTGAAAAATCATTCACTTTGTTATCATCAATTCAGTATCATTTCCCACAATATTTTTCCATGTTTCTAAAAGCTTATAAAAATTCTTTGGCAATTTCATATATTTATGTATTGTATTTTGGTCATTTTCACTTCTCATTACCTTCTTTAATTCCTTTCCACTCCTGCCTAATGCTTTGTTCTTTGTAATGAATCTCCTTTGTTCTAGGATATCATTTTGTTATTTTATTATTTTAATGTTGTCCTTGATCATTGTTTTCATTTTATTTTTTGTGGGGCTTATCTGAGTTAATTTAGATATTAGATAATCTAGATTATTTTGAATTATTTTAGTGACAGTTTCTACTGTTTCAAAGAGATACCAGCTCTTATAAAGGACATCATGTAATAAGAATGGACTTATTATAGTTTCAGAGGTTTAGTCCATTATTGTCTCAGTAGGAAGCATGGTGGAATACATAGGCAGACATGGTGCAGGAAGGTAGCTGAGAGTCATAATTCTGGATCTGCAGGCAGCAGGAAGAGAAAATTATCCACTGGGCCCGGTTTGAGCATCTGAAACCTCAAAGCCCATTCTGAGTGACATGCTTCCTCCAAGAAGGCCACTCCTACTCTAACAAGGCCACACTTCTAATAATGCCACTATGTATGAGCCTTTGGGGCCATTTTCATTCAAACCATTACATGGGCCCACTGAGTTCATTATGATAGCATAAATGAACATAACTTCATTAAAACCATGAAGCATACATTTACTTAGTTTGTAAAACTAAGTATCAATTGAGAAGTAATAAAATGTATCAGAAGGGTAAATAAAATATGAAAAGGTTACTAGTAATGTAATTAAACGACACTTAAGATAAAAAAATCTAGATGGTACACTGATAGAAAAGAGGTCCTTCCAGTTTATACCCAGCACATTTGAAACTAAAGTATACTTCTTCTACTAGGATACAGTGAGTATTTTATTAACATGTCAGACTTAATTAACAGGTGATTGTCATGCTTATGTTATATTCTTATTTTTATTAGTGGACTGGATATTTGCACAATCACACTAAATAAAAAAATGCAAAAAATAAATAGGCTAAAGAGATAATTCAATGATTAAGAGCAGGGGCTGATCTTTCAGAGGACCTGAATTCAGTTCTTAGTACCCAGATGGAAACTTATGACCATCTATAACTCGTAATCTAGTTACAGGGGATCTGATGTGATCTTTTGGCCTCTACATGTCCCAGCTAAAATATGGGGCACAGACATACATTCGGATAAAAAGCCATATGAATATAAAAATAATAATCAATAATATAATATTTTATGTGCATGAGTACACTGTGACTATCTTCAGACTCAACAGAAGAGGGACTTGAATCCAGTTACAGATGGTTGTAAACCATCCTACGGGTGCTAGGAATTGAACTCAGGACCTCTGGAAGAGCAGCCAGTGCTCTTAACCACTGAGCCATCTCTCAGTCAAGACCAATATAGATGGCAGATATACACAGCAAAACATCGGACTAGTGCAGGTACCCTATTGAAAAAGTTAGGGCAAGGACTGTAGGAACTGACAGGGTTTGCAACCCCAGTGGAAGAACAACCAACCAGACTCCCCAAACCTCCCAAGGACTAAACTACCAACTAAAGAGTACAGGGGGCAGGGGCAACCCATGGCTCCAGCTGGTTATGTAGCAGAGGATTGCCTTATCTGGGAACCCTTGGTACTGTGGAGACTGATGACCCTGGATAGGGGAATTCTAGGGTGCTGAGGCAGGAGTGGATGGGTGGATCGGGGAGCATCCTCAAAGAGGAGGGGGATAGCAGGGAGGGGATAAGGAGCTTGTGGAGGAGAAACTGGGAAGGGGGATAATATTTGAAATGTAAGTAAATAAATAAAACCAAAAATAAAAAATAATAGTAGTAATAAATATTTTAAATATATGTAAAAATGCATTAAACAATATAAAGTCCTGCTTGCTAAGGTAAATCTTAAAATCCTCTGCACCTTTTTAAAGATATAATTTTAAATATTTTCAAAATCTACATAGCATATAATAAATTTCAACCAGATAAATATTTACATATAAGATCGAATCTAAAAATAAAAGTAAGATTATGATTTCAGTAATCTATTTTACTATAATTTGTGACTCCTAGTCCGTTATCTGAAATGTAGGACAAAATATAAAGCATCAATATACTTAGGGTATAAAAGCTGCATTATCATTCCTGATCAAAATAAGTGGAAACATATACTTGCATTATAATCCCAAGATAAGATCACATATAAGTTACTGGTCCATAGGCTAATTTTATTTGCCTATTTATTTCTAATATGCAGATGTATCTTAAAGATTTAGCATGTAATCTGGAAGGAATCTCAGGAGATAACTTATTGCCTTGCATTATAACTAGGTAGCATTCCATCACAACCATGCTAGTCATGCCTAGTTAAAAATACATACAAGGACTCTATTAATAAAACAATAATAACCAGTGTGTGAAACTTTCTAACCTAAATGTTTCCCAAGTAGTTTTATAGTATTTAGTAAAAATTAAACTTCCATTTTTATAAGTTAGTTTTAGGTAGTTACTTAGCATTCCTCATTGGGATAAACACTCAATAATTCACTTTCTGATAATGTACTTTTAATTTTGGGTTAGGAAGTCTACTCCCCAGAGAGCTTACATGTTTAAGGGTAGGTGGAAACTGCTGGCTTCATTAAGATAAATTAGTAAGGCTCTGGTCTAATCAATGGATATATTTAAATATGGCAGCATTGGCAGGTGTGGCCAACTTGAAGAAAACAGTTCATTGGGGTAAAATATCTAGTCGCTTGGCCCTTTTCTTTCTTCCTTCCTTCCTTCCTTCCTTCCTTCCTTCCTTCCTTCCTTCCTTCCTTCCTTCCTTCCTTCTTTTCTTTCTTTCTTTCTTTTTCTTTCTCTCTTTCTTTTTCTTTTCATATTACTTTATTGCTTAAAAGAAAGGAATTTCCCCCTCCCTAAAAGACAACAATGTTAAATTCTTCCGAGGCAGAAGGCAGGGTGAGGAAACTAGGTGGGTGGTGAACCTGAGTACCAAGGGGAGGCTCCTGGAAGGCTATGCTGGGGTGAGAGAATCTGCATGGCTGAGGCCCTGATGGAGCAGGCACTGGTGACCTGGAAGATGTGCCTGACTCTGTCCTGTTCCTGGTGGACCCAGCCAGGCAGAGCCAGATGCTCTCAACCCTATTTTACAGGCCATTCTCATAAGACTAATATGCTGGGTTTGCTTCATGTTTCTAATAGGAAAACAAAGGTCTACAAAATTTAACCTTCTTCACTACTCCCTGAGGGGATCTTAGAAAGATTTCAAGGACTGAAAAGTTCACAGAGAACACACTTTTGCTTTAGGCAATTTCTGATTCCTTGAAGTCAGTCAGTCTTGCAAGCAGCAATCTGCCTTCTTGTGAAGGAGCACAATGTGGACAATTCCTGGCTTCCATGCTTCTGCTTTCTGTTCCCAATGAGGGAAGATGCTCTTGCCACATGATCCTATAACTACATTTTGTTGACCACAGACCCATAATAATAATGTAAGTTTATAATGGAATGAGGATTTTAGAACTCTAAACTAAATCAACACCTTTTCAATATGTTATCTTTTCTGGAAATTTCCATCATGCAGAATTGTCTAGAAAACACATTTATGCAAATTTTTATTTAACTTTGTTGAAAATTTCATACATGAGTATTGTATGATTTCCCACTTTCACTCTACTGCCTGCAACTCCTTCTATGAATCCCCATTTCTCAAATTAATAACTACTTCTATAGATATTAATACATAAACACACATACAAACAAACACACACACACACACACACACACACACACACACACACACACAAACGGCTGATTAGAGATTGGAAAATTGTTTGAGGGCTTGACCCATGAGAATACTGACTGTTTCTCTTAGCATTCATTTTAGTTCTTTGTTTAGGGGTAGACTATATATGGTCTTTCTCCACAATGACATGTTGATATATCGTATAATAATGAAAGTAGTGTTAAAAAATCATATGGTTGAGATTTTTGAGTGCAACTTTCTGATGATGTCTGTTAGACAGTATCTAACAGGAAACATCCTGAACATTTGGGTTTTTTTATTTTTTTCTCCATCTTCATTAAATTGGGTATTTCTTATTTACATTTCAATTGTTATTACCTTTCCTGGTTTGAAGGCAAACATCTGCGTAACCCCTCCCCTCTCCTGCTATATGGGTGTTTCCCCCATCCTTCCCCTTACCACCCTCCCCCAAAAATAGCATTTTCACTGAGGGTTCAGTCTTGCAGGACCAAGGGCTTCCTTCCACTGGTGCCCCTTTACTAGGCTATTCATTGCTACCTATGAGGTTGGAGCCCAGGGTCAGTCCATGTATAGTCTTTTAGGTAGTGGCTTAAATCCCTGGAAGCCTGGGTTGGTTGGCATTGTTGTTCATATGGGGTCTCGAGCCCCTTCAAGCTCTTCCCAGTCCCTTTCTCTGATTCCTTCAATGGGGATCCCGTTCTCAGTTCAGTGGTTTGCTGCTGTCATTCACCTACGTATTTGTTGTATTCTGGATGTTTCTCTCAGGAGAGATCTACATCCGATTCCTATCAGCCAGCACACTTTATCCATCTTATCTAGTTTGGTGGCTGTATATGTATGGGCCACATGTGGAGCAGGCTCTGAATGGGTGTTCCTTCTGCTTCAGTTCTAAACTTTGCCTCCCTATTCCCTGCCAAGGGTATTCTTGTTCCCCTTTTAAAGAAGGAGTGAACCATTCGCATTTTGATCATCCGTCTTGAGTTTCATGTGTTCTGTGCATCTAGGGTAATTCGAGCATTTGGGCTAATAGCCACTTATCAATGAGTGCATACCATGTGTGTTTTTCTGTGATTGGGTTACCTCACTCAGGATGACATTTTCCAGTTCTATCCATTTGCCTATGAATTTCATTAAGTCATTCTTTTGGATAGCAGAGTAGTATTCCATTGTATAGGTGTACCACATTTTTTGTATCCATTGCTCTTTTGAAGGGCATCTGGGTTCTTTCCAGCTTCTGGCTATTATAAATAAGGCTGCTATGAACATAGTGGAGCACGTGTTTTTTATATGTTGGGGCATCTTTTGGGTATATGCCCAAGAGAGGTATAGCTGGATCCCTCAGGTAGTTCAATGTCCAATTTTCGAGGAACCTCCAGATTGATTTCCAGAATGGTTGTACCTCAGTCTGCAATCCCACCAACAATGAAGGAGCATTCCTCTTTCTCCACATCCTCACCAACATCTGCTGTCACTGGAGTATTAGATTTAGCCATTCTGATGGGTGTGAGGTAGAATCTAGGGTTGTTTTGATTTGCATTTTTTATAACTAAAGATGCTTTTTTTTCATTTCTTTAGGTGCTGCTCAAATGTATATCACATTCTCAGCTTGTGAATTTTTGTTTAGCTCTGAACCCCATTTTTTATTATGGTTATTTGTCTCCTGCAGTCTAACTTCTTGAGTTCTTTGTATATTTTGGATATGCCCTCTATCAGTTGTAGGATTTGTAAAGATCTTTTCCCAATCTGTTGGTTGCTGTTTTTTCCTAACAACAGTGTCCTTTGCCTTACAGAAGCTTTGTAGTTTTATGAGATCACATTTGTCGATCTTGATCTTAGAGCATAAGCCATTGGTGTTTTGTTCAGGAAATTTTCTCCAGTGCCCATGGGCTCAAGATTCTTCCCCACTGTTTCTTCTATTAGTTTGAGTGTATCTGGTTTGATGTGGAGGTCCTTGATCCACTTGGACTTAAGCTTTGTACAGGGTGATAAGCATGGATCGATTTTTACAGGGTCATAAGCATGGATTGATCTACATTCTTCTACATGCTGACCTCCAGTTGAACCAGCACCATTTGCTGAAAATGCTATCTTTTTTCCATTGGATGGTTTTGGCTCCTTTGTCAAAAATCAAGTGATCATAAGTTTGTGGGTTCAGTTCTGGGTCTTCAATTCTATTCCTCTGGTCTATATTTCTGTCTCGGTAGCAATATCATGCAATTTTTATCACTATTGCTCTGTAATACTGCTTGAGTTCTGGGATAGTGATTCCCCCTGAAGTCCTTTTATTGTTGAGGATAGTTTTAGCTATCCTGGGTTTTTTGTTATTCCAGATGAATTTGCAAATTGTTCTGTCTAAAACTCTGAAGAATTGGATTGGAATTTTGATGGGGATTGCATTTAATCTGTAGATTGCTTTTGGTAAAGTGGCTATTTTAACTATATTAATCCTGCCAATCTATGAGCATGGGAGATCTTTCCATCTTCTGAGATCTTCAATTTATTTCTTCAGAGCCTTGAAGTTCTTATCATACATATCTTTCACTGGCTTGGTTTCTGTTGCTTGGGTTTCTGTGCTTGCTTCTTGCCATCAGGTTGTCTCTGGTGTTACCTTGTTCTGCTATTTCTGCTAGACCTTCCTATAGGCCTGTGTGTCAAGCATGCTGTAGACCTGTCTTCCTCTTTTTGTTCAGCCAGTTATAGGAACAGAGTATTCTGCTTTCAGGCGTGTAGTCTTTCCTGTCTACTGGTCTTCAGCTGTTCCTGTGGGCATGTGTCCTGAGTCCACCAGGGCAGGTCACTTGAATAGAAAGTTTATCTTTCCTCTGATCCTGTGGGCCTGAGATTGCTCCTTGGGGTCATGCTTTCAGCTTCCATGAGGCAGCAAACTAGAAGGGCTCCATCCACTCTTCTGGGTACTGCAGGGGTCCCATATTACAGCAGGTGTTTTCCCAGATCAGAAAAGTGGCAGAGTGTAGGCCCTATGGCTTCCCAGGGTATATATGCTCTCTGAGTTTTAGCCTCCTCCCTCAGGATTTGGGGTGCAGGGAGCGTTTGACCAGACTCTTCAGATTCAAGGTGTCTGGACCACAGGAGACCTGCATTGAGGTGTGCCCCCATTCCTGTTTCCAGGAGGCCCCATACAGCGTTTTTTGGGCCACAGGGATGTGGGTAAGGTGAGTCATTACTTGCTTGGTCTCTCCTGCCCTTGGCAGTTCAGGGAGAACCACCTGTCTGGGGCTTATGTGCCTTCCTCCCAAGGGTTTGTAGCAGAGCCGGCCCTTTGGTTTAAATCTTTCACATCGTGTTTCTATGAACTTCCTCTGGGCCTAGAAGTATTTTGTCAATGAGAATACATGATTATATATTTTATAAATAATATATATATTTTATCCCATTTACCCTCCCCACACACATTTTCCCCTTTTTCCTTTTATGTTAACCTGGTGTCCTATTCATCTCAACACTGTAAAAGCCTCTTTTCAGTTCTCCTTCATTGTTCTTTTAGTTTCTTGATTTCTGTAATTCTTCAGTTATATAAATTTTAAAGATTCTAGAGCTTGGAGCCACAAATATGGAAATTGCTTGTTAATTTTACTTTATGAAAGCTGAGAGAACAAACAAAAAGAGCAGTTCAGCATCACATTTACTTTTTCAAAAATGACCAAATTATATGGCTATTTTTCAACGGGTGATACTTGAATACACAATTAAATGAAATATATCATATTTAATGAGGAAAGATGTTTGCAGATATTTTAGTGATTTTCTCCAAATATTCAGTAAGACAAAAGCTACACCATAACATTTCAAGATTTCATGTGTCTAGTTATAAAGCTACAATGCTTTCGGTCAGGAGATATTGGTTCAAATGTCACATTAATATTGTGTATGATTATCTATGTATGAGATCTCAAGACAATTATTATGACAGATAGTCAATTCTATGGGATCTGATTACATCTGACCTTTTAAAATCCTCAGAGAGCAAAAATAGCCCAAGAGAAGTGTTTGTGCATACATAACAGAGAACTAGGATTCCACACTCTGACTGTTGCCAATAATAGATATAATGTCAGCATAGCTCAGTCAAGACTTATGCAAAATAATTTCTTCTATAGTTTTAAATCGTAAAAATCTATGGTCTATAACTTTCAGTAGCTTTTATAATAAACTTAAATAATTTTAAACCAATACAACTTAGAAGAAATGATCTCAAGCGATACATTTTATAAATTTAGGATATATTTTTAAAACAAATCTTTGTCTCTTTAAGCCATTGTCAAAACCTTTAGAATTGAATTAGTTTGTAGTATGTTTAATATATATGAAACATGAAAATATGTATTAGAAAACATACATATATAAGCATACACATATAATGACGTTGCCAGCTTATCTATATGAAATAAAAAAGTAGGTTCATTTTAGTTGTCTTTTTATTCAAAACACATTTCAATAAAGGGAAAATATCTGTAATAAATAACCCTAAATATATAATCAGAATAATATTCGATGAGAGATTAAATTTTGATTAATGATATATTAATTACAATGTAAAATAATTGGAATTAAACCCGTTGATTGATACAATTGCATACTAATAACTGTCACCATATCTTCCATTAAACTATAAATACAAATTATTAATACATGAATCAAATTAACTGCAAGTGTATCACATTTGGAATTTTGTCAATATTTATTAGTTATTTCATCATTGATCTATTTGTTAACTTAGATAAAAATTTTCAATCATGATTAGCAATGTAAATGGATTCCATAAGAAATTGATCTAGATGTAATTGACAAAAAGAACCTGAACAAGACAATGATAATGGGAATTGAGTCAATAATATTATGCATAATTAATACAATTTGGGAAAAAACTAATATCTTCCAGATCAGAGCAGGGATCCCAGAAGAAACCCAGTACTCCTCCTAAACTTTCTCATGGTTCCTGAAGGTTTCCATAGTGTCTCTTTCTAAACTATACACACACATACTACATTTATTTTCTCAAGATAATTATTTTTCTTGACTTTTTAATTTGTTCTTAGCTTTGAGAATAAGATAAAGTCAATTGAACTTATCTCAGAAATAAGTTTTTTCCCTTGAAAAGATTACAAATAACTCATGGAGGTATACAGATTCTTAGGAGTCTATACATGGATATGGAATGAAATTTACTTTGCAGAGCATAGTCCTTTTTGTTGTCCAGAAAAACTGTGAGCTGGTACATTAAATTCTTCCTGGATCCTGTTGTAGACAGAGCGATCTGTCAGAGTGATCTCTGATATACCATCTTAGTCTAAGATTTTTCCCTTTATAAAATTGAGATTTCAGTTCAATGGGCATACTGCAGAGAAAAAAGCATGAACCAATTTTTCAAACTTTAAGTCATGTTTTCTTAGTTCAGTATTGAAAAATAGTGTGTATGTGCATGTCATGCATGTGTGGTTGTATGTATGTACTAGCAGACAATTTGTACATATGTATGAGATTATGTACAACACAAATCCTAAACAGTTTGTATCTTACAAATAATAAAACACTGATTCCAATCTCACTGTTAAAATAAAGTTGTAGCTACTTAAAGAAAATCTCTTTTTTCTGAGAACTAGAAAAATTCAATAATATGCACATCAATCAATATAGATATACTTATAAGTGATGGTTTGACATTACTATATCTGTGAAGTTAACTATATGTTAAAATATAATTCATTAGTATATAGTGGAGTTTCAGGCAGGTTAAATTAATACCAATTAAAGTGTCCATTTCTTTTTGTTTATTATCTGCATTAAAAAAACTGCATGTTCAGTGAATACTTCCTTTGGGAGAATATTCTGGAGAGAAGAATTAATGAAACTATTAGATAAATGAGGGAAATATAATAGAAAACATTGGAGAGTCCAATTTTATTTCAGGGAACAAAAATTCATATTCATTGCACATGTTCCTTTTTAATAAATGTTTTATTTCCTCCCTGAATAGAGAAGATATAACCAAAGGAAAAACATAACAAACACCAGAGTTCTCAATCTTTTCTGGGCCATAGCAAAGAGAATCATAAAGGAAATACACTTGTGGGAACTGAGGGGGTATTAATAAAAGATCCAATGATGCCATGAATCAAAATATGTTTTCCATGTCCAAAGAGCAAAGACATCACCAAAAGCATTTCAATTTGTATTGGTGAGTAACTCTGAGTAATAAAGAACCGTTAGTTAATGATGCTGTGGGAGTGCTGAATAAGTAGACCAAAGCTGGATACATCTGCTGGGAAGAAGAAAACACCATGTTTGTGAGATATTATACACTAATTTCTCCACATTTGCTATTTCTAAGAAGGAATGTACATTGACTGGAGAAGGAGCTTTAATGAGAGTTTACAGTATAATTATTTTCCTTAAGATAAAATAACTTGAAATAATTTTATAGGGAATTTAGGTTATTAATATATGACAAAATGGAAAGTAACATATATGTACCCATTATTTTCATGGAATTTACTGACATAAAAGTAGTACATTAAACATTTTGGTCTTCAAAGTACTGTACATAATTTTATTTTTAAGAATATTTTTCCTTTTATTGCTTCACACTATCCTTCTAATTACTAGATTTTGAAACAGAAATTGGACATACACAAGTGAATTAGATGGGATTAGAACATTGTAAGATTTACAAGAGATCAAGACTGCCAGAGTTGGTCTGAGGTCAAACAATAATGCTGTATCGAGGTACAGACTGCCCAACTGTCTCTGAGAGAGACAACTCCCAAAAGGGAGTTGTGTTTTCACAGGATGGTTTAAGTTGGGTTGGAAATTGGGAAGAGAGTGTTAAGCGGGGCGGGGACTATTTCAAACAAAGAAACTGTTCATGAACACAGTTTTTCACTAGGTACCTTTAGTCCTAACAGTATACTGTGAACTTGTGTCCAATCCCTGAGACATGCATGGAGAACATGTAGTTTTTGGGTTTTTTTTACAGGTTTATTTTTTTATGTACATGAATACGCTGTTGCTGTCTTTAGACACACCAGAAGAGGGCATCTGATCCCACTACAGATGGTTGTGAGTCACCATGTGGTTGCTGAAATTTGAACTCAGGACCTCTGGAAGTGCTCTTAACCACTGAGAAATCTGGCCAGGAACTTTAGCCAGCCTAACAAATAAATCATGTATAAAGGTAACTGTACCTTAAAGATTCACAAATGATATTATGGTTGAGGTATTGTGATGGTCTTCCTTTATAGAAAGAAGTATGTTGGGAATTGGTTTTCATATCACACCTTCATGTAAGTAGAAGATGGCTGTTTTGAGATAATCTATTGATATCTGAAGATATTTCTCTATTACTCATGGTTTGTTCACCATATTCTATTCCCCTAAGCCTTGGAATCTCTAATCTGAAAACAAAAAAAAATGTTTTGAAGATAAATGTTGAATGTTTTCTCTTTGAGCATGCTAGGCAAATGATTTTTAAACATCATGTTCAAGTCAAATGAATGAGGTAAAAAGTACCAAAAATCCTTTAAAGTAGTATATCGTCATATAATTCATATATTAAAAATAGCCTAGTGCTAATTATCAGTGAACTCAAACCTTAGTAATTATGAACGAAAATTGAGAAAAAAGAAATTGAAGAAGACCTCAGAAGATGAAAATATCTCCAATGGTCATGAATCGGTAGGATCAACATAGAAAAAAAGGCCATCATTTTTATATTTATTTTTATTGGATATTTTATGAATTTACATTTCAATTGTTATCCCCTTTCCCCCCTTTTCCATACCCCTCCCCGTCTTTCTATGAACATGCTCCCAGTCCTACCCACCCACTCCCACCTCAACATGCTGACATTCCCCTACACTGGAGAAATGAGCCTTCTTAGGACCAGGGGCTTCTGATATCGAAGCGAGACAATGCCATCTCTGCTACATATGGAGCTAGAGCCATGGGTTTCTCCATGTAAAAATGGCCATCTTACCCAGACCAATCTACAGTTCCATGCAATTCCCATTAAAATTCTAATACAAAATTTTACAGATATTGAAAGAGTAATTCTCAACTTCATATGGAAAACCAAAAAACACGGGATAGTCAAAACAATTTTGAACAACTAAAGAACTTTATTAGGGATGACCGACTCAAACTATACTACAGAGAGGGATAAAAAAGAACTGCATGGTATTAGTATATAAACAGACAGGTGGGTCAATGGAATAAAAACGAAGACTCAGAAATAAATACACACACCTACAGATACTTGACTTTTCACAAAGAAGCCAAAACTTCACAGTGGTGAAAAGAAAGCATCTTCAATGAATGGTCCTGGTCTAACTGGTGGCCTACAAGTAGAAGAATACAAATTCATGGACCTCATCCTACACAAATCTCAAGTATAAGTGGATCAAGGAACTCAAAATAAAACTGAATACACTCAATCTAATAGAAGAGAAAGTGGGGGGGGGTGAGCTGGAGGGATGACTCAGAGGTTGAGAGCACTGAATGCTCTTCCACAGGTCATGAGTTCAATTCCAAGCAACCATGTGATGGCTCATAACCATCAATAATGAGATCTGGTACCCACTTCTGGCATGCAAGAATACATGCAGGGAGAACATTGTATACATAATAACTAAATAAATCTTTTTTTTTTTTAAAGAGAAAGTGGGAAATAGCCTTAAAAGCATTGGCACAGGAGAAAAATGTCTGAGAACAATGGCTTAGGCTCTAAGATCAACAATTGAAAAATGGGACCTCATGAAACTGAAAAGCTTCTGTAAGGCAAAAGGAACTGTCAATAGGAAAAATGGCAGCCTACAGATTGAGAAAAGCAACCTAGTGTAGAGACTTGAGGTCTTTATCATCCAGATTTTTCACTTCATTGATTAGAAGTAAACCAAGATATTTTATATTATTTGTGGCTATTGTTAACAGTGTTTCCCTGATTTCTTCCTCAGCTCATTTACTCTCTGTATCATTCAAGGGTACAATTTCTTTGAGTTGATTTTATATCCAGCCACTTTTCTGAAGATACCTATCATCTGTAGGCATTCTCTGGTAGAATTTTGGGGATTTCTTATGTATACTATCATATAATCAGCAATTAATGATACCTTGATTTCTTCATTTCAAATTTGTATCCCTTTAATCTCCTTTTGTTGTATTATTTTAGTAGGATTGTTTCAAATTTCTGTCCATTTAATATGATGTTGCCTATTAGTTTTGCTGTATATTGCTTTTATTATGTTAAGATATGTGCCTTGAATATCTGCTCTCTCCAAGACTATTAACATGAAGGGGTTTGGAGTTTTGCCAAAGGTTTTCCAGCATCTAATAAGATGACCTGTATATTTTTTTCTTTGAGCGTGTTTCTATAGTTGATAACGTTAATGGACTTTTGTATATTAAACCAGCCTTGCATCCAAGGGATGAAGCTTACTTGATTGCAGTGAATGATAATTTTGATGTGTTCTTGAATTTGGTTTGGGAGAAATTTATTGACTATTTTTGCATCAATATTGACAATTGAAATTGGTCTGAGGTTTTCTTTTTTTGTTGTCTTTGTGTGGTTTTGGCATCAGAGTAACTGTAGCCTCACAGAATGAATAGGGTATTGTTCCTTCTTTTTCTGTTTTATGGAATGGTTTGAGGATTATTGGTATTTACTCTTCTCTGAAGATCTGGTAGAATCGTGCACTAAATCTATCTGTCCCTGAGCTTTTTTGGTTGGGAGGGTTTTAATGACTGCTTCTATTTCCTTAGGGGTTATAGGACTGTTTAGATGGTTTATCTGATCCTGATTTAACTTTGATATGTGGTTTCTGTCTAGAAAATTACCCACTTCATCTAGATTTTCAAGTTTTGTTGAGCATAATCTTTTGTAGCAAGATATGATGATTTTTTTTAATTTACTCTGTTTTGGTTGTTATGTCTCCCTTTTCCTGTCTGATTTTGTTAATTTGGATATTGTCCCTGTGCCTTTTAGTTCCTTTGGCTAAGGGTTAGTCTATCTTGTTGATTATGTCAAAAGAACAGCTCTTGATTTTGGTGATTCTTTGCATTTTTCTCTTTGTTTCTAATTAGTTGCTTTCAGGACTGAGTTTGATTATTTTCTGCCATCAACTCCTCTTGGATGTGTTTGCCTCATTTTTTTTCTAGAGCTTTCATTTGTGCTGTTAGCATAGGATATCTCCAATTTCCTTATAAATAATTCACTTGGTGCTATGAATTTTCCTCTTAACATTGATTACATTGTGTCTCATAACTATGTGTATGTTGTGCCTTCATTATCACTGAACTCTAGAAAGTCATTAATTGTAGTGTGTAATTATTTAAAAAAAAAAAAAACAACCTATGCTAAAACTGACTAGGCACCAGTAGTCTCAGGTAATCAGTCCTTCACAATTTTGCATTACAAATGTTTGTAAGATGGTCCTAGGCCAAACAGACACAAAACGATGCTCCAATATGTTGAGAAACAGGGGACTGTGTAAGTAGGCAATTGTCTCTGCAATTTTTTTCAATATTGGAAGCTGGGTTAGTGCTTCAGGTAAACTTTACGGCACTCTGGGAATTCTGCCAGGAATGAAGACCAACCATAGTCTCTTAGGCAATCCAAGCGATTTAGCATTGAGAGAACATATATATGTGAAAAGATGGTTTTCAGATAGTATCCAAGCTAGACTAGTGCACAACTCATATAGAATTATAAGTCATTTTAAGTTAGATAGATGGGAGAATGCTCTATCTAAATTAACAGATTGATGGCCTGGATGTCATTTGTACCTCATACTTTGCAATTTACTTGTAGTGATATTTTTAGATCTTATCTAAAGAGTTTTTTTGTTTTGTTTTGTTTTTCTCTCTCTGTGTGTGTGTGTGTGTGTGTGTGTGTGTGTGTGTGTGTGTGTTTAGTTATTGAACAGAAAAGGTGAGATGTAGCAGAATTCTCCCCTAAATAATTGATTGGATAATAAAGACAAGAAGAAGGAAATAAGACAAAGAGGAGGCAGAACTTCCAGGTCTGCATGAGAAAGAGGGAACAGAGGAGGAATGAAAAATCTTTTTGTTTGTCGAGATGGAAGTTAAAGCAGGTTTGTAGACTGGGGACTGTTAGATCTCGTGGCAGATTCCACCTCCTGAAGATATGTAACATAGAATACTTAATGGTTTAGGATGATAGATTCTGCTCCCATCGGTTGTGTCATCTCTTGACTCTAACTAAACTAAGATTGTCTGGTGTTTTACATTTGTGGTGACTCAGGCGGTCCAGAGGAAAGAATTTAGTAGGGCTGGAATTTGGCCTGGCTTTGGAATGGGAAGAGAGTAGTTTGGCAACAGCTGGCAGCTGGGACTGAGATCTCAGAGCTCTGGAGAGGCAGAGCCTTTGTTTGTGGTAGAGGCATTTTCTAGGAGAAATACTAGGTCTCGGTTTCAGGCTATATACCACACTGTGAACAGACTGAGACTGCCCGTGCCTAGCCACCATTAGTGTGGATTGTTTTGAATAATTACACACTACACTTAATTTCTTTATTTCTTTTCTTTTCAAGTTATCATTGAGTACAGGGTTGTTCAGTTTCCATAACTATGTGGGGTTTCTGGTGTTTTTGTTGTTATTGAAATCCAGGTTTGGTTTGTTCTAAAGTAATAGAATGCATGGCATTATTTCAATTTTCTTGTATTTCTTGAGGCTTGTTTAGTATCAGATTATATGATCAGTTTTGGAGGTTTGCTGAGGTGCTGAGATGAACGTATATTCTCCTGTTTGGGGGAAAATGTTCTTAGATATCTCTTAAACCCATTTGGTTTATAACTTCTTTTACTTTCATTGTGTCTTTGTTTAGTTTCTGTTTCAATAACCTGCCCATTGTTGAGTGAGCATTTGAAGTTACCTGTTATTATTATGTGGGGTTAGATGTGGGTCTTGACATTTAGTAAAGTTTCTTTGACAAATGTGGGTGCCCCTGCATTTGGCGCACAGATATTCAGAATTGAGAGTCTTTCTTGTATGCTGTGGAATGGTGGATCTTGTTAACATATCCAGTCTGTTACCTAGTGTCTTTGTATTTGGGAATTGATACCATTGATTTTGAGAGTTATTGAAGACCAATGATTGTTTTTTCATACTAATTTGGTTTTGGAGGTGGTATTATGTATATATGATTATCTTCTTTTGGGTTTGTTGTGAGATGATTAATTTCTTGTGTTTCTTTGGATGTAGTTACCCTCTATATGTTGGAATTTTCCTTCTAGTATCCTTTGTACGGCTGGGTTAGTAGAAAGACATTGTTTAAATAAAGTTTTGTCATTAATATCTTGGTTTCTTCACTTATGCTGACTGAGAATTTTGCTGGCTAGAGTTGTCTGGGCTGACATCTGTGGTCTCTTATGGTCTGTAAGAACTCTGTCCAGGATCTTCTGACTCTTAGAGTCTTTGTTGTGAAGTCACTTGCAGATCTCATAGGTCTATCATTATATATTACTTGGCCTCTTTCATTTATAGCTTTTAATATTCTATCTTTATTCTGTAAATTAGTGTTTGTATTATTTTGTGGCAGGAAGATTTTCTTTTCATTTTCAATCTCTTTTGGTTTTGTATATTTCTTC
Organism: Rattus rattus; assembly: GCF_011064425.1. Lineage (NCBI taxonomy): Eukaryota > Metazoa > Chordata > Mammalia > Rodentia > Muridae > Rattus > Rattus rattus. The sequence continues at coordinate 52,434,959 of NC_046172.1, forward strand.
TATGTTTATGGTCATCTATTTCTTGCGGTTAGGGAAGTTTTCTTATATGATTTTTTTAAAGATGTTTTCTGACCCGTTGACCTGGGAATCTTCACTGTTTTTTACTCCTATTTTTCTTAGGATTGGTCTTTTCCCCTGTGTATTACAGGGTTAGAGGAGTCCTTCTGGGTGGCAAACAATGCTTCCTACTGTCCCTGGTTAGAGAAGTCCTCCTAGAAGACAGCAAGGGCTGTGGTGTGGGGGAATGGGCATGGCAGTCTTTTAGACTGTTTATTTTTATTGGGGAGTTGAGTTCATTGTTTTGAGAGTTATTAAAGACCAGTGGTTGTTATTTCATGTTAGTTTGATTTTGGTGGTGGTGGTGGTGGTGATGGTGGTAGTGGTAGTGGTGGTGGTGGCGGTGGGGTGTGTGTGTGTGTGTTTACTTGAGCGTGCACATTTCCCTTATTTTTGCTGGTACAGAGTTAATCATTTCTTGTATTTTCTTAGATGTAGTTTTCCTCCTTAGTTGGAGGTTTCCTTCTAGTGTTTTCTGTAGGGCAGGATTCATGGCTAGACATTGAATTTTGATTTGTCTTGAAATATCCTGTTTTCTCCATCAATGGCGAGTGAAAATTTTGCTGGATATAGCTGACTAGGTTGACATCTTTGTTGTTTTCAAGTTGTCTGCCTCGGCCCTTCTAGCTTTCAGAGTCTGTTTTTATAGTCGGATTTGATACTGATGTACCTACATCTGTATTTTACCTGGATTCTTTCCCCTTGCAGCTTTCAATATTCTTTCTGTGTTCTATAAATTTTCCTTTGATTATTATATGGTGAGAGGATTTTTCTTTTGTTGTCCAGTCTAATTGCTGTCTTGTATGTTTATAGGCATCTTATTTTTTAGCTTGGGAAAGTTTTTGTCTATGATTTTGTTGAAAACATTTTGTGGGCCTAGGAGCTGGAACTTTTCACTTCTAGTCTTTATATCCCAGATTTCTTGGATGTTTTGTGTCCAGAATTTTGTAAGTTTAACATTTTCTTTGACGAATGTATCAATTTCATCTATTGAATCTTCTATGCCTGAGATTCTTCCATCTCCTGTTTTCTGTTGGTGATGGTTATGTTTATTGTTTCTGTTCCCTTCCCTAGGTTTTTCCACTCCAGAATTCCCCAGTGTTTAATTATAACTTTATTGCTTCTCTTTCCCTTTCCATGTATTGCCCAGTTTCATTTATTTCTTTTACCTGATTAATTGTTTTTTCCTGTATATATTTATGGGATTTATTTTTTTCATCTTTGAGGAACTTTGCCTATTTGATTTTTTCCCTGTATTTCTTTTAGAGATTTATTTATCTTCTTTAAAGTTCTTTTTCATCTTTATAAGATTAGATTAAAAGTCATTTTTTAAGCTTTGGCTACTTTAGGATATCTAGGGCTTGCTGGAGTTGTATAGCTGTACTGTGAAGGTGTCGTATTGCCCTGGCTTTTATTGATTGTGCTCTTTTGAGGACCTTTAGCCATCTTACTGTGTTTGGTCCCTGGATGTTCCTACTGTAGTAGGTATTGAGTGGGGCACTACCCTTCATTTTCCAGGTATGTCAGCTCTCTGATCAATATTTTTGGGCTGTATGGTTCCTGATTTGTAGGTCTATATCGCCCAAGAGCCACAGGTCCAATACAGGTGGGCAGGAGAATACAGGTCCCTGTAGAATAGCAGGTCACTCAGTATACCATGGCATTCCCCAGAGGACTTAGCAAGCCAGGAAGATGGGTGGGGGAAAGGAAGCTAACTTGAATGATTCAGGTCTCATGAAGGTGGGCAGAGAAGTGGCAACACAATGGAGCTCTCTTCTTTGTCTTATAATGATATCATTGTAAATTTCAGTTTGAAACATCAATTTGTTAGCTCTTAGTTTGTTTGAGGCTGGATTCTGAAATGATATAACAGTTCCTTCTGAAAGGGTAAAATCTAAGTATCCACTAGGATTTAGTTTACATCTAAGATTTTAAGTTCACATGGTTGATGACTACTTTAAATTCATTGCAGGGTATCCCAGTGAAAACCACTGGTTTGCTTGGTGTCAACCAAAAGTTACCCAGAACTTCTTTTCTTTTCTTTTCTTTTTTTTTTGGGTAATCATCCAGAGTATTTAATTTTAGACATATTTAAGCATAGCATTATTTGGAAATTTGGTGAAAATTAAATCAACCCTAAATATAAAACAATGCTTAAGACATTATTACACAAATCTCTCTGTAAAGTATAAGTGGAATAAATCAAAAGATAGTTTTGCTAGATTAACTGAGAAAACAAGCTCATGACCAAGATCTGGGGGATTATCTGGTGTGGTTTTAGCTATAAAGATAATGTAAAGTTCCCCAGACTATTAACTACATCATTTTCCAAAATTTTTGGCTTAAAACAGGTTATAACTCTCTACCTTTGAAGAGACAATTCTGTGTGTTTAACATTCCTGGTTCCCTTAGTGCTTATTTTTTTTTTTTTATTAACTTGAGTATTTCTTATTTACATTCCGATTGTTAATCCCCTTTCCAGTTTCTGGCCTATATCGCCCAAACCACTACCCCTTCCCTTCTATATGTGCTTCCCCTACCCATCCTCCCCCATCGCTGCCCTTCCCCCAACAAACACGTTCACTGGGGGTTCCAGTCTTAGCAGGACGAAGGGCATCCCCTTCCACTGGTGATCTTACCAGAATATTCTTTGCTACCCATGAGGTCAGAGTCCAGGGTCAGTCCATGTATAGTCTTTAGGCAGTGGCTTAGTCCCTGGAAGCTCTGGTTGCTTGGCATTGTTGTTCATAAGGGGTCTCGAGCTCCTTCAAGCTCTTCCAGTTCTTTCTCTGATTCCTTCAACGGGGGTCCCGTTCTCAGTTCAGTGGTTTGCTGCTGGCATTCGCCTCTGTATTTGCTGTATTCTGGCTGTGTCTCTCAGGAGCGATCTACATCTGGCTCCTGCCGGCCTGTACTTCTTTGCTTCATCCATCTTGTCTAATTGGATGACTGTATATGTATTACCCAGAGCTTCTTATGGATCTAGACATGCTATAGCTCGCCACAGGACAACTTAGTTCTTCAAAATTAAAACGGAAAAGAAAATTTTCAGCAAGATGGGCAATATTAATATGGAAAGACAGCAACAAGGGGAAAGGGTGTCATCAAGGTTAACAAATGAAAGAAAATAATAACTGTGATCAAAAATGGAAATTCCTGGCAAAGCTACTTGAGAAGGGTTAGGTTATGCATAAAAATGTACAAGATCCACAAATGAAAACTACCAGTCCGGCCCTGTGTCCATGACCAATGAATGTTAATAATTCTAGAGCATTTCCCTGCTCTCTAGACTCTAAAAAACAGCCAGGTCATGAGACCCTGTAGAGAACCTACTACAGTTTTACTGTTAAATGAACCTAATATTTAATTGACCCTAATGATTTTCATCATTGTTGTGTTGGAATCGTGGCTCATGTTTGGACAGACCACACCAGGCCAGAGGTTTATTGGGGAGAGGAGAGGACAAAAGGGACAACAGAGATGAAAGAGGTAAAGAGAGAGAAGAAGAGGTGAAGGTCAGGAAGGGTCTGCCTTTTCTTATTTAGGCTGTTACTTAACTGCTCACAGGTAAAGGTGGGAAGTGTACTCTGGGACTATATGGTGATTGCCATGGAAACAGATGCACGAGTCCCTGTTGCATATTGTTGATATCAACATCATCCCTGGATTCAGAGGCAATCTGCAACCATAAAACGAGTCCCTGACTATAAAACAGGTTCTTTTTTTTTTTTAAATTGGATTTTTAAATTCACATTTCAAATGGTATCCCCTTGCCCCCACCTAACCACCCATCCCTTCCCATTCTATCTGTCTTGACATTCCCTAAACTGGGAGGTCCAGCTTTGGCAGGACCAAGGGCTTCTCCTTTCTTTGGTGCCCAATAAGGGCATTCTCTGCTACATATGCAGCTGGAACCTTGATGCCAACATGCCTCCCTTTTTCTTACAGTAAGGAGAAGGAAAAGGGGGAAGGGAAAGCTGTTGGTGAAAGGAGAACAAAGGTATTGTTTCTTTTACACTGCTTCCTGCTGTCCAGAAGCATCATCAATTTTGGGGGATAGCTGACTTTCACCATGGGGGTGCATCAGGATTTTCTGTGGATAGCATCTCCTCTGAAGACAGTGGCTGTTCTGTGGACAGTGGCTGGAAATTCTAGAACAGGAACTGATTAATAGTTTGGTTAAAATATTTTGTTTTACACATTGCACCTCACACAATAATAGTAGGAGATTTCAACACCCCACTTTCATCAATGGACAGGTCATGGAAACAGAAATTAAACAGAGACGTAGACAGACTAAGAGAAGTCATGAACCAAATGGACTTAACATATTTATAGAACATTCTATCCTAAAGCAAAAGGTTATACATTCTTCTCAGCACCTCATGGTACTTTCTCCAAAATTGACCATATAATTGGTCATAAAACAGGCCTCAACAGATACAGAAAGATAGAAATAATCCCATGCGTTCTATCAGACCACCACGGGCTAAAGCTGGTCTTCAATAACAATAAGGGAAGAATACCCACATATACATGGAAGTTGAACAATGCTCTACTCAATGATAACCTGGTCAAGGAAGAAATAGAGAAAGAAATTAAAGACTTCTTAGAATTTAATGAAAATGAAGGTACAACATACCCAAACTTATGGGACACAAGGAAAGCTGTGCTAAGAGGAAAACTCATAGCGCTGAGTGCCTGCAGAAAGAAACAGGAAAGAGCATATGTCAGCAGCTTGACAGCACACCTAAAAGCTCTAGAACAAAAAGAAGCAAATACACCCAGGAGGAGTAGAAGGCAGGAAATAATCAAACTCAGAGCTGAAATCAACCAAGTAGAAACACAAAGGACCATAGAAAGAATTAGCAGAACAAAAAGTTGGTTCTTTGAGAAAATCAACAAGATAGATAAACCCTTAGCCAGACTAATGAGAGGACACAAAGAGTGTGTCCAAATTAACAAAATCAGAAATGAAAAGGGAGACATAACTACAGAAAAAGAGGAAATCCAAAAAAAACATCATAACCTACTACAAAATCCTATATTCAACAAAACGTGAAAATCTGCAGGAAATGGACAATTTCCTAGACAGATGCCAGGAACCGAAGTTAAATCAGGAACAGATAAACCATTTAAACAACCCGATAACTTCTAAAGAAATAAAAGCAGTCATTAAAGGTCTCCCAAGCAAAAAGAGCCCAGGTCCAGATGGGTTTAGTGCAGAATTCTATCAGACCTTCATAGAAGACCTCATACCAATAGTATCCAAAATATTCCACAAAATTGAAACAGATGGAGCACTACTGAATTCCTTCTATGAAGCCACAATTACTCTTATACCTAAACCACAGAAAGAACCAACAAAGAAAGAGAACTTCAGACCAATTTCCCTTATGAATATCGATGCAAAAATACTCAATAAAATTCTGACAAACCGAATCCAAGAGCACATCAAAACAATCATTCACCATGATCAAGTAGGCTTCATCCCAGGCATGCAGGGATGGTTTAATATACGGAAAACCATCAAGTGATCCATTATATAAACAAACTGAAAGAACAAAACCACATGATCATTTCATTAGATATGAGAAAGCATTTGACAAAATTCAACACCAGTTCATGATAAAAGTCCTGGAAAGAATAGGAATTCAAGGCCCATACCTAAACATAATAAAAGCCATATACAGCAAACCAGTTGCTAACATTAAACTAAATGGAGAGAAACTTGAAGCAATCCCACTAAAATCAGGGACTAGACAAGGCTGCCCACTCTCTCCCTACTTATTCAATATAGTTTTTGAAGTTCTAGCCAGAGCAATCAGACAACGAAAGGAGATCAAGGGGATACAGATTTGAAAAGAAGAAATCAAAATATCACTATTTGCAGATGATATGATAGTATATTTGAGTGATCCCAAAAGTTCCGCCAGAGAACTACTAAACCTGATAAACAACTTCAGCAAAGTGGCTGGGTATAAAATTAACTCAAATAAATTGGTAGCCTTCCTCTACACAAAAGAGAAACACACTGAGAAAGAATATAGGGAAACGACACCCTTCATAATAGACCCAAATAATATAAAATACCTCGGTGTGACTTTAACCAAGCAAGTAAAAGATCTGTACAATAAGAACTTCAGGCCTCTGAAGAAAGAAATTGAAGAAGACCTCAGAAGATGAAAAGATCTCCCATGCTCATGGATTGGCAGGATTAATATAGTAAAAATGGCCATTTTACCAAAAGCGATCTACAGATTCAATGCAATCCCCATCAAAATACTAATCCAATTCTTCAAAGAGTTAGACAGAACAATTTGCAAATTCATCTGGAATAACAAAAAACCCAGAATAGCTAAAACTTTATCCTCAAAAATAAAAGGACTTCTAGGGGAATCACTATCCCTGAGCTCAATCAGTTTTACTGAACAATAGTGATAAAAACTGGATGGTATTGGTACAGAGACAGACAGATAGACCAGTGGAATAGAATTGAAGACACAGAAATGAACCCACACAACTATGGTCACTTGATTTTTGACTAAGGAGCCAAAAGCATCCAATGGAAAAAAGATAGCAATGGTGCTGGTTCAACTGGAGGTCAGTATGTAGAAGAATGCAGATCGATCCATGCTTATCACCCTGTTCAAAGCTTAAGTCCAAGTGGATCAAGGACCTCCACATCAAACCAGACACAGTCAAACTAATAGAAGAAAAAGTAGGGAAGCATCTCAAACACATGGGCACTGGAAAAAATTTCCTGAACAAAACACCAATGGCTTATTCTCTAAGATCAAGAATCGACAAATGGGATCTCATAAAACTACAAAGCTTCTGTAAGGCAAAGGACACTCTGGTTAGGACAAAACGACCACCAACAGATTGGGAAAAGATCTTTACCAATCCTACAGCAGATAGAGGGCTTATATCCAAAATATACAAAGAACTCAAGAAGTTAGACATCAGGGAGACAAATAACCCTATTAAAAAATGGGGTTCAGAGCTAAACAAAGAATTCACAGCTGAGGAATGCCAAATGGCTGAGAAACACCTAAAGAAATGTTCAACATCTTTAGTCATCAGGGAAATGCAAATCAAAACAACACTGAGATTTCACCTCACACCAGTGAGAATGGCTAAGATCAAAAACTCAGGTGACAGCAAATGCTGGCGAGGATGCGGAGAAAGAGGAACACTCCTCCATTGTTGGTGGGGTTGCAGACTGATACAACCATTCTGGAAATCAGTCTAGAGGTTCCTCAGAAAATTGGACATTGAACTGCCTGAGGATCCAGCTATACCTCTCTTGGGCATATACCCAAAAGATGCCCCAACATATAAAAAAGACACGTGCTCCACTACGTTCATCGCAGCCTTATTTATAATAGCCAGAAACTGGAAAGAACCCAGATGCCCTTCAACAGAGGAATGGATACAGAAAATGTTGTACATCTACACAGTGGAATATTACTCAGCTCTCAAAAACAATGGCTCTATGAAATTCAAATGCAAATGGAGGGAACTGGAAAATATCATCCTGAGTGAGGTAACCCAATCCCAGAAAAACACACATGGTATGCACTCCTTGATAAGTCGTATTAGCCCAAATGCTTGAATTACCCTAGATGCAGAGAACACATGAAACTCCAGAAAAATGCAAATGCTTCACTCCTTCTTTAAAATGGGAACAAGAATACCCTTGGAAGGGAAGAGAGAGGCAAAGATTAAAACAGAGGCAGAAGGTACACCCATTCAGAGCCTGCCCCACATGTGGCCCATACATATACAGCTACCCAATTAGACAAGATGGATGAGGCAAAGAAGTACAGGCTGACAGGAACCGGATGTAGTTCTCTCCTGAGAGACAAAGCCAGAATACAGTAAATAATACATAGGCAAATGCCAGCAGCAAAACACTGAACTGAGAATGGGACCCTGTTGAAGGAATCAGAGAAAGGACTGGAAGAGCTTGAAGGGGCTCGAGACCCCATAGGAACAACAATGCCAACCAACCAGAGCTTCCAGGGACTAAGCCACTACCCAAAGTCTATACATGGACTGACCCTGGGCTCCAACCTCATGGTAGCAATGAATAGCCTAGTAAGAGCACCAGTGGAAGGGGAAGCCCTTGGTCCTGCTAAGACTGAACCCTCAGTGAATGTGATTGTTCGGGGGAGGGCGTAATGGGGGTTGGTGTAATGGGGGGAGGTTGGAGAGGGGTACACTCATATAGGAGGGGAATTGGAAGGGTTAGGGGGTTTTTGGCCTGGTAACGGAAAGGGAATAACAATCGAAATGTAAGTAAGAAATACTATAATTAAGAAAAAAATATTTTGTTTTTGTCTTTGAAGGAATGTAGAAATAAGATTAGTGAGGCAGGGGGTAAGTAGAAACACCAGGAAGATGACTAGGAAAGGAATTATGAAAAGGAGTATGCACTTCCATATGAGGGTTTTGAAAATCTGAAAATTGGAGGCCTCATGTTTCTTGAAATTCTGCATGTCTGATTGTAGCTCCTGGATTTTATTTCTCACCATCCCAGATTGGCTGACATAGAAACATCATTCTTCTTGGAGGAACAGGCAAAGTCTACCTTTTTTTAACTGCCAGGACACTCAGCCTACATTGGTTCTGAAGCACCACAGTTGCCAAAGAATCAATCAGTTTCTGGATTAGAAGCATAGTTTCAGACACCTTTTGAAAACAGGTGTCAAGCTCAGAAGTGAACTTATTATACTGAGTCAAGGAAGTAATTATCCATGCAATTTCAATGCCAGCACCTATTCCCATACTGACCTAGAGGAGTATGACCTAAACTGCCCTCTTATGTTGGGCAGCTATCATATCTACAAGTGGGATTGACAGGGGCTCGTTTCCCTGGATTACTCCTATTTCAGGGGAAAAGAGTACCAATGTGCAAACTCCTGACTAGCTGACAGGTAGGCAACGATATACATGAGTGCCATAAAAGAATTGAAATGTTCTGGAATGCAGGGCATTGTGACAGAGATGAGGTATCAAGCGTTGTGGTTCTATCGCAGTCTAGGGAGCTTGGTGTTCCTACAGAATATGTCTCAGAGGTCTTAGAACAGTTTACCACACCAAAAGGAGGGATAGAGAAAAGGTACAGAGTCATGGCAACATCAGAGTCGGGGAAGCTGACAAAAGGTGAGGTAAGGTTAGTAGGCAATATCACCAGAGAGGCTGTAAGTGGCAATTGTGAGTGAGTCCTAGGGAGTACACATAGTTAGTAATCTTCAAAGTGACCAGTTTGCATGATATTAAGGAGTTGGTATGCACTAGGAGTCAAGGCCTGAAGCAGAAGGCTAAATGACAAGTTAGTGCCATTTATGAGAGGGGATGTCAAGGTGTTAAATACCTTGGAGAAGTGTTTGATTACTTCTCTTACTTTTCCAATATCTAGAAGTTGGGCAATTGAGACACATTTTCTCTGAATTTGGATAGCACTTACTGGGAACCAGGGTTGATTTTTATAGTAGAGCTTACCAACTCCTGTCTCCCACCTAGGATTCCATGAGTCTTGTATGTAGAAAAAGTGTCTTGTGTTGTTGATAAAGGAAGTGATTGGGCCAGGATTCTAGCATATGTATCTGACAAGATCAATATGGGCAGCCCCCATATTCATCGGGCTATTTTTTGCAATCATCTTTTGTTTGGTCAAATAGAAAGCAAGTAAAGAGTTCATAATATTTTGATGGTATAACAGATACAGGTATGAAAGGATCAGTTCCTGTCATCTGATCATGTGGCAGTTTCCTGACCTTATTTGGAAAGACTTTGTTATCAATGGTGGTCTCTTGAACCTCAAATCTCCAGATGTAAGGGCTATCATGGACAGAAATGAACAGCAGAGGGAGGATGAGAAGCCCTTGTCTAATCCAGTGGGGTCAAGTGAAGCTGCCGCAGTGGAGTCTCATTTTCTGGCATTAGGGACAAGGTTAATGGTCTCAACATCTTCTGGAGCTTAACAGATCATGTGATCCTGGTACAGTCCAGTAACTAAATGACAACAGGAGAATGATGCTTAGCAACAGAGGGGTTCTGGACACCCCGGACTTGGGGGTCTACCTGAGAAGCATGATAGCTACAAGGAGCTCCCTGCTGGTTGTGGCAGTGATTGGATCAAGGAAGCTCCCACCTCTTCAGTTATCCATAGCCAAGCCCAGGAGATTGGCTGGAAGTTTATCTGAGAGTGATGTTCCTCTGTCCTATACAAAGTGAGGGCAATCAACATACCAATGTCCCTCCTGATGGCACCTAGGACATGGTCCCTTTGACTTGTGGGAGTTATGGCAAGCCCTCACCCAATGACATTGTTGACCACATTGTATCAGGAGCCTGGTGGTCTCTGAGCCTTAGAAGACCAGGAGACCAGGGCAGAGGCTAGGGCTTGTTGGACAGCCTTTGCCAGCTTATGGTATTTTTGTCTGCAGGCCTTTTCATCTCTCTCATGGTACACATTGAAGGCCAGTGCCAAAACTTCTGCTTGTGGAGTTCTGGGCCCCTTCTCTAGCTTTTTTAAGTTTGGCTGTTATGTCGGAGTAGCTCTGGGAAAAAGGCGGTAGGTTATCAGAAGGTCCTTACCTTCTGAGTTTTCAGGGTCCAGATTAGTGTATTGCAATAAAGTCTTTGTGAGGCGGTCTAAAAATTGAGATGGATTTTCCTGTTTGTTCTGGATGACCTCTTGGAGTTTTTCAAAATTTACTGGTTTTAAGGCTGTTCTACAGAGACCAGCCAGGAGGCAGGTTATGAATCTCCTTCTGCAAAAATAGTACCCAAGGAATTATAATTCCATTGAGGATCTTGTTCAGGTACTGCCTCATATCAGATTGGATATTTTATCTGCATGTGGGGGAGCACTCTCTTAAAGGCAGGAGGTGGAGGATGGGATGGGGTTTCTCATCGAAACTGGGAAAGTAGATAACATTTGAAAATGTAAATAAATAAAATATTCAATAAAAAAAAATCAGACTCTTGAGAGTGCCTCGCCTCCAACTGTCTACTTCCTACATTTCCTCCAGCTCTCATACTAAGTGATATTTGGGGTATAGCTGCTTTTGTAAGAAAAAAAAAAAAAAGAGTAAGTACTGAAACTCTCTAATACAGGCGGAGGAGTTAAAGGTATAGGGAGCCAGTCTGCTTTCTATTTGAGAAAGTTCACTCTGAGAGAAAGGAACATGTACTCTGACAAAGCCATCTACCGGAGCAACTTCCCTTAAAGGAAGGACCGATGTTGGGGGTCAGGTGTCTCTGGGGGAGAACTGCTTGGAGATTTAGCTGTGGCCTTAGAGGGAGTGATGGGAGGGCTGAAGGTAGGTGTCAATGCAGGGTGACTGGAGCAACCTGCAGGTAGCACATTAGGAGGGAGAGGGGCCTGGAGAGGTTGAGCAAGGAGTTTCTGGGGTAGCTTCATGAGAAGGAGAAACTGAGGCAGAATTTAGGGTTTTTGGAGTCTTGGAAACCGGTTTGTGGCAGAAATGAGGTGGTTCGTTAGCTAGATCAAGGGTTGTAGCATCATCTAGTGGAAGTTTCATGGGTAAGAGAAGTTGGGTTGGGGAAGAAGAGGAACATAAAGAGGGATTGGAGCTAAAATAGGTAAACACTTGGGCATAGGACACCTCTTTCCATTTACCAGACCATTAGGAGTATGTATAAAGATCCAGTAAAATAATTGCATCTAGTGTGTCATTAAGTGGCCATTTGGAGCCACATTCTAATGGGTACTGAATCCAGACCATATTGCAGAGGTATACTAGTTTTGATGCCCTTAAGTTGAGTGTTAATTTTCGAGATTTGAGATTTTCCAGGAGACCTCCCAGTGGGGAGGCTGGAGGTCAGTTCAAAGGCATGAATTACCCATTGGGGAGTTACTGGATTATTCTTACTGGCATCCCGAGAATAATTCAATAAAGAAATTTCAGCCAGGCTAGATGTCCAAGTCACCACCTGGACCTTCTAGAGGCTATGGTGAATACCAGAGACTCACCAGAAAGCATCTTTACTTAGGCCTAGGAATTTCTGAATGGTTGCAAGAGCTGGGGTACGTATGTGAAAGCTACTTTCAAGGCATGGGGAGGGGAGTAGTCACTTAAGAGTCAAAATTCTATCTTGTATGTGAGTTAGGAGGCTATGGCTCTGAAATGCCAACCCCTTAGCCAATATAGGCTGTCCAGGCCCTTTTTTGAGAAATCGGGGTCCTCCCTGCCCACTGGAGGAAAAACCCTTTCCAATCTGCTGATGTTTGTGTGAGTATTTTAGCAGTCTGGTAGCAAGAAATGTGGAACTATATGGTTGATGTGGGCCCAACTGAATTAGTAAGCAAAGTGCCATGTGGTGAACCTTGGCAGCAGCAGCTCATGTGGTAGAAATCTGTATGTCCTGCAGTGGCGGCAGCAGCTCAAGTGGTGGAAGTCTGTGAGTCCCGCAGCGGCAGTGGGTGGTGGTGGTCCACAGCTGTGGTGGCAGAAATCCACATGGCCGCATCACTGGGGTGTTGGTGGTGTGGTGGCAGCATAGCACTGTTCTGAACAGGGGATGGAGTGATGGAGCGGCTATAGAGCTGCACTGAGGTGAGCGAATCATAGTCCCCTGTGGCTAGTAGGTGAGGTGGAAGCTGAGGTGACAGGGGCATGATTGCTGAAGTCCAAATCCATGCAGCACAGGCTGGCACAGTGGTAATGGTGGGAGAGCAGCAGTCTGAACCCACACGCATACAGTAGCACCCACCGTGAGAAGGTGTCTACCAAGACCAGGAGGTACTTGGCATGTTTGGCAGTGGGCATGTAGGTAAAGTCAAGTTGCCATGGAGGGAACATCTAGCCTGATGAGTAGGAAAAAAGGGTGCTACGACAACTTGAATTGTAGTGTGGCATCTGACAGAGTTTGCAAGAGTCAGTGATAGATTTTAAGAAGCTTAAGTCCTCAGGAGTAGGCTGTAGGTGGAACTTAACAAAATAAGACAACACTTGGCTATTAGGATGAAAGATTTGATGAAGATAAGACAGAGATTGATGAGTATCAGAAGATGAATTTGAGGGTGCAGGTCTGAGTGTTAAAATGTCCTGGGGAAGGTGATGAGTGTAGGCCCCTAAGGGCCACAGCTTTATCTGGCTCATCAGCTTGTTTGTTTCTCTTGGAGACAATAGAGTCATCTGTCTGGTGGGATTTGCAGTGGACGTTCCCAATAGATGTAGGGAGATGGGAGCCATTAGCATGGGCCCAGGAAGGCACCCCCTTCCCTCATACCTGACTACACCTCCATAGCACAAATCTTTCCTTTCTTTATCTTTTTATAAATACATCAATTATTCCCATAGATTAATGTTACTCTCACCTTTTATCAAAGAAGCTTCTATTTGTAATAGATGTTGACTAATGCAAAGACCCATAACTGGTCACAGTATAATGCATATGTGACTGCAGAATGATTAGTCCTGAAATGAATATCTATGTGTCCTTCATCCCCTAAGGTTTAGGGATCATTAGTGAAGAAGAGGCAGAAGGATTCTAAGAAGTAGTGAAGGTGGATGAAGGCAAGGCAAGGCAATTGTTTATTCTGGAGAAAAAAGAGCAGCATATATGAGTTCACAGAAACTGATAGAATTTGTAAGCCCTGTGAAAGTCAAGCAAGAACAAATCCTATCCTAGAGAGAAATATAGACATAAAATGTCATTACTAGATGAAAAACTATTAAAGCTTCTGAAGAGGTAGAGTCAGTTTCTTTAACAGTGTTATCCATGATTATTAAACTGTACCCTAGTAAGAGGCCATTCAACCAAGAATATAAAGCAGCACAAATTGGACCTGATGGGTCAAAAAAAAAAAAGACAAAGTTGGATAGAATAGAAAAGAAGGGGTGAACAAAGGAAAGAATTCAGGAGGGGCAAGAATGCAGGGTGAAAACATAGTGTATAAAATTGTTAAGGAACAAATTATAAAACAAGGAAGAAAATGACTTCATTATTATAGGATCCCTATTTTCCCATGTCCTTTCCTTCTCAAGGATAGGCACAACCTAATAAGAAATTTGACTTCCAGGGGTTTTAACTATATTTCAAAACCTTCAAAATCTCTCTGTGTTTACTCTCTCAGAATGTTAAAAAGGATCTTTAAACTTGCTTCAACAATATCTGCAATTTTTCAGCCAATTGATTTTCTGTATACTCAATTAAAATAAATTACTCACTGACATAATTTTTCAGACTAATAACGTATGAGTAAGACATTTATATTTTCTCCTAGTAAAGTTGTACTGATTTTTTAAGGGATGTGGAGAGGATTTATGTCAAAAGAAAACCTTTAGCATATCACAGTTTTTTTCTAATGCCCCATGAAAATATTAGATAGATTACAGCTATAATCTGGAGCCAAACAAGAAGTTCCATTTCCTATAAAGTAATACTTCACGCTTCTCATCTAGCTTCTCTTAAGAATAAATAACTTATAGTATGATTGAGGCTTTTATATTATTTTATATTATATATATGCATAACACTGAAATTATATGTAGCAAACAGTAGACTAAAGGAAGTTACTAAAGTTGTGGTTTTATAACTAAATGCAAGTTACGATTAGAATGAAAGAAAAAGCGCGTAATAACAATAAAATTATCTTAGCAAAATTAAATTGTTCAGTACATATTTAGTAAAATTTGTTCGAGTGCATGTTTTAGTGAAAAAATAAAAAAAGAGATGTTGAGTAAGTATGAAAATGGGGTTGGTTTTGTTTGAAATAACTTGAAAAATGTTAAGTCAAGTTATGGTTTATTACATCTTATTGATCAATTTAAATTAACAGTGTGTCTGCAATGTTTATACATGTATCAATGACATATTTACAAATAATTATTGATGTTAATACTGACAAAAATAAAAATTAACCACAATATACATGATAGTGTCAGAATAAAATAACCCGTCAAATTAATGGATATATTTAAGTTTCTAGCATTCTTAAATAATAATGCTGATTATAAAATGAAGTCATTACCACTTTCCTACTGATCTGCACCTGTGTTGGGTCAGATGTGTTTTTCTGCCCCTCTCTTTTCCGAACATTGCAAGTCTGCAGGTCTCCCAGGAGATCTGCTGCATAAAGGGCCTCAGAACTCCCAGGAGATCTGCTGTAACACAGCAACACTGGAGGCAAGCTCCAGACAGAGACATCGGATCAGCTAACCAGTGAGATAACCAGATGGCAAGAGGCAAGTGAAATAATAACCAACAGAAGCCAAAATACTCTGACACCATCAGAACCTGTCCATTACACCACAGCAAGTCCTTTATATATCAACACACCTGTAAAGTATGATGCTGACCTAAAATCTCATCTCATGAAGATAATAGAGACCTTTAAGGAGAATATAAATAACTCACTTAAAGTATTACAGGAAAACACAGTTAAATAGAAACATTTAAAGAGGAAATAAACAAACAAAAATTCCTCAAAGATATATGGGAAAGCTTTACTCAGACAATTTGAAGAAATTAGAAGAAATCAGTCAAATTCTAAAAATTGGAAATAAAACAATAAAAAAGTAAAGCACGGATGGACACAACTAATGAAATGGAAATAAAAAGGAAAGAGGTCAAATTATTACAAATATAAGATGTCACCAAAAGAATTACAGAAGATGAAGAGACTTTCTCAGTTGTGAAGATATCTTAGAAGATATTAAAATGATGGTCAAAAAAATTCAATACATAAAAAAACTCCTAATGCAAAACATCCAAGAAATCCAGAAGAAAATGAAAATATCAACTCTACGAATAATAGGAATAGAAAAGATGAAGATCCTCAGCTAAAAAAATGAAATATTTTCAACAAAAATCATAGAAAGAACACTTCCCCAAAAAAAAAAAGAAAAATAAAATGTACAAAGCCTAAAAAAATTGGCCCAGAAAGAAAATCATCTCATCACATAATAAAATACTAAATATGCAAAACAAAAGAAAAGAATATTAAAAAGCTGTGAGGAAAACCATCAAGTAATTTATGAAGGCAGAAGTATCAGAATTACACCAGATTTCTCAACAGAGATACTAAAAGTCAGACGAGCCTGGATAGAGGTCATGTAGACCCTAAGAGAATACAAATACTAAAAGGAACAAAATATCCATTAACTGATTACTGATTTAAAAAATCTAAAAACACATAAGATGAGATAAAATATGTCCTCCCTGAAACACATTGTGACTTGTTTTCCAAAAGATAATGAAAATGAGAATGTTTAAATCTACAATTGACTTCACAGGCCTTTAATCGATATACTTATTTCTTCCAGCCTTTCCCTAGTTTCTACTACAGGAATCTCCAACTTCAACCCATTGGTTGGATGTAAACATTTACAACTGTCCCAGCCAGCAACTAATAGGGTCTTTCAGAGACCACTCATGCTAGGCTACTGTACGTAAGTACACCACTACATTGGTGATAGTGTCAGGTTTTGGAGTCTCCCCTTGAGATGGATCTAAAGTTGGCCTGGTCATTGAACCATCTTTATTTCTGTCCCCATGTGTGTCCCTGGTTCCTGGAGACCTCCTGGGTAACAGGCAGGCTGTGGGCTGTGAGAGGCTTTTAGCACACAGATCTGGCCCATGTGAATAAGTATACCACAACATAAGAAAGATGGTTCTGGGCAGGGCAGGAAGGTCCAATATCAGCTGGGCTCTGGTTTTCCCAGCTGTCATGGTTATTCGGGTGGAATCTCACTCATGTCCTTGGTTACTCTGAACCTTCTGAGAGGCAGGCAGGTTGTTGGGTAACGGAGGGTATCAGGTCCCTGATCTGACCTGGGAAGAGAAGCAAACCAGAAAAACTCTCTCTCTCTCTCTCTCTCTCTCTCTCTCTCTCTCTCTCTCTCTCTCTCTCTCGTTCTGTTTTTCTTTTTTTCTTTCTTTCTGTCTGTCTGTCGTTCTGTTTTTCTTTCTTTCTTTCTTGTCCTCTCAACTTGCCTCAAACATATCTGAAAAAAGGAGACTCTCAGCTGAAGAACTGTGTCTACTAAAGATTATCCTATAGGCATGTAGCATGTATGTCAGGCATTTCAAAATTTATAATTTCATAATTTCTTCCATTTTCTCTACCCATCCCAAGATTGTTCCTCCTCTCTTCCAAAGCCATGGCCTCCACTTCTATTGTTCTTACATATATGTATAAATGAATAAATATTCAATTACAGCCTGATAATTATATCCAGTGTTGCCTGCATATTTATGTTTCTAGGATTGGCAATTTGGTATTGGATAACTAATCAAAGTTCTACAGTCTGGGGAAGACTAATTCTCCCTCATCAGTTGTCATTTGGGGTGGATCCCTGTGAAGTTTCTACTACCTACATCAGGATAAATGTTGGAATTGTCCATGTCTTATTTAAGCAACTGTGTGCAAGTATTTATAATGCAGTTAAAAATTACAATGCTATGGAAGCATTGTCAGTAGAATGCTCTCCTCTAAAATCTATGGAATCATTAGCTACATGTAATTGTTGAAATTTATAGTGCTAAAAATTATTTCTCTTAAATGAGCATTGAATTCAATAAGATAACTGATAGTTGCTTCTAAGATATGTATGGCATTATTACACCTTTAGCGATATCTTCCCATGCTGGTCATTTTTTTTGTGGTTCAGGAGCCAGACTACCTATAATCAGTGCCACCACTGAGAAGCTGGTACTGGATTGCATAAGAAAACAAGTCGAACAACCATAGTGGATGCTTCACTCCTTCTTTAAAAAGGGAACAAGAATACCCTTAGGAGGGAATAGGGAGGCAAAGTTTAGAACAGAGCCTGAAGGAACGGCCATTCACAGCCTACCGCAAATGTGGTCCATACATATACAGCCACCAAACTAGATAAGATGGATGAAGCAAATGAGTGCAGGCTGACAGTAACTGAATGTATATCTCTCCTGAGAGACACAGCCAGAATATGGCAAATACATAGGAGAATGCCAACAACAAACCACTGAACTGAGAAGGGTCCCTGTTGAAGGAATTAGAAAAGAACTGAAAAAGCTGAAGGGCTTTGAGACCCCATATGAACAACAATGCCAACCAACCAGAGGCTTCAGGACTAAACCACTGCCAAAGACTATGCATGGTTGACCTGGGCTCCCAAATTCCTAGGTAGCAATAGACCAAGCAAGTGAGGGCACCAATGTAAAGGGAAGCCCTTGGCCCTGCCAAGACTGAACTGATGAACAGAGTTGTTGGGGGAGGGGGTTAATGGGGGGAGGATGGGAAGAACACATATATAAAGGGGAGGGGGAGGGGTTAGGGGGATGTTGGCCTGGAAACCAGTAAAGGGAATAACATTTGAAATGTAAATAAGAAATACCCAATTTAATAAAGATGGGAAAAAAAGAGGAAAAAAAAAGGAAACACACACACACACACACACACACAAATATGTATGTATATATGTTGAGTGTATACCAAGAAAATATTCAGTAGTCACATGTCCAGAAAATATAATACCAAACTCAATTCAGTACTGGTGTTGAAAGAGGTCCAAAAAAGGATCTGAAGTTCAGTAATTGTAAAATAAAAATAAAATTTAACACAGCATTTATACTTTTAGGTCATTCTCTAAAAATATTAAAATGAAAAAGAAACATTGCTATCTTATTCTTTACTGTATTCACAATGACAAATATATCTGAGCCCATGTATATCTATTACGATGCAATATAAGTAAAACATGGTAACATATACAATAAATTGTAATAAACTACAGCTTACAGGATGTAAATTTATAATGTTCAAACTGTGAATGAAACTTGAGAATATTATGCTAAGTTCAATAAGTCAGATGAAGGAAGACTTAATTTACTTATCTGAGGACCCTAAAATAGTGAAATTTATGGCATCAAAGAGTATAATGGTACATATTAGGTAAAAGGGAGTGAGGAAAAAAATCAGTAATTACTGTCAATAGACATAAAATTTTAGTCAAACAAGATCAACAAATTCCAAAGGGTAAAGAGAGATAGCTCATTAGTTAGGATCACTTGTTACTCTTCCAAATGACTGAAAGTGGATTACCAGAACCCACACAGTGTCTCACAGTTGCCTGCAACTCCAGCCCAAGGGTATTTGATGTCCTTTTCTAGTCTACATAGGCACCACATGCACATGGTGCAAAGACATACATGTAGACTTAATATCGATGCATATAAAATAAATACAAATTTATAAAAATAAATTTAAAAGTTCTGTTGAACATTGTACCTGTAAACACCAATGATTATCTTTTTGAAATTAAAGTAAAATATTGTTGAATGTTTTCATAAAAATTAAACAAAATAGAAAATTGTGAGTAATGTCAAGCAGTGTGATTATATGCATGCACATACGAATTTTCTAAACACTAAAGTTCCCCTCAAACATATAAAGAAAAAAATTGTTATATTTTTCTCAGCTTGGGATATGAAAAGAAAAAGAGAAATTTTTAGCTATGTAACAGAGAAGGGGCTCCAGGTTGACCCTTCCTGTGTTTCTTTTCTGAAAAGACTGTGTGCTAGTATTTGAATTTTGTTTGATGGCTCTCTCCCAAAGTGTCATGCATAGGCATTTTGACACTCAATGAAACAATGTAAGGAGGTAGTAAGAGCTTGAAGAAGTGGAACAAAAATCGGTGAATTATTAAGGACTCCTCTCCTCACACTGTCTTAGTGCCTGGAAATTAACTATATCCTTGTCATTTAAACTCTTTCTAGTGTGAAGTCATGTGCTATGAAGTCATCATCAGAACAAACTTAATGGTGATATAATTTCCTTGAACTGTAGAACTATGAGTTAACATTTTAAAATGAGTTATCTATCCTTAATTATTTTGTTTAAATAATAGAAAAGAAATAATCTGAGAGAAATCATAATCAAAGGTTAACCTTTTGTAAATGCTTGGGCTTAAGTAATTCTTTGTTTCTTCTACAAGGATCAGCCTTCTTGTGAATTAGTCAATCTTAGGTGGACAGCTCTAAAAAGCAAATGAACAAAACTAAATAGTCTCAACAGATTGTTGCTTATATGAATATATATGTAAGTTAAGAAGCTAGGTATGTGAGGGGTGGGAGGGGACTGAAGGGATTAGAGGAAGGAGCAAGTGGGGGTGCTTACAGTAGCTACATATGAAATTCTCGAAAATATGAAAAAAAAAGTGTATTTTAAAGATGAAAATTAGTAAAAATGTACTCCTTCCAAACGAATATTGTCCAACATTCTGATATTTTTTAGTGTTATGCCTTAATACAAGTTGCTGTTTGGTAAGTATCTATCAAATTAAACATTCAAAAGATTAGGAAAAATGGAGTTTTGTAAGTCTCAGGAAGCTCTGAAATTTAAATGATTCTGAGGCTCCATTCCAAGGATAGGTATCAGTCATGGTTTGCTAGAAGGTAGAGACTTCAACTACCCAAACTGCCTAAACATCATGGATGGAGCTTCAGTGATGCTACTTAGTAATTTATCATCAATGCCAGGAAGGCTTTCTGTGATGCAGCTGCTTTTGAGTCATCAGTGGTCCTATAAAACATCCCTCATCTGTATTTCTGTATGAAACCTCAAATAAACTCACTGATGCACTAAGCTAGTTTTGGATGGAATTCTTTCTTCAGTCTGCCAGTATCTTATCTGAAGTAAACAAATGTTTGTTCATTTCTCTACTAGAAAATTCTCATAATTATAAATAATTGAAATAAACTGTTAACAAATGAATTATATAATATAATATAATTTAATATAGTATAATATAATACAATATAATTATAGACTATTGTCTCCAGGTTTACAGGTTGGAGTTCAAAGAGAAAAAATATCTACTACAATTAAAGGTATTTTCTTATTATTAATGATATTTGTTAATTAAAGGTATTCCATTATTAATGATATTTGTTTCTTTTGAATTAGACAGCATATTTAAAATGGAGTTAAGCTACTACAGTTGCCTGGAGTATCATATCAATATTTTAACCTACCACAAACAGCAGTGATATTCTCAGCCATCACATAAACTAGAGAAAGATACTTTTTCTCCGTAGGTCACAGAAAAAGAACATATTCTGAAAGTTTATTGTATCAAATACCATATGATTGTAGAATATATTGTTCAGGATGGCTGTAGCTCTCCTGGTTTTTTGTTTGTTTGTTTGTTTGCTTGTTTGTTTGTTTTCCACAGGAAGTTTATAATTGTTCTTATAAAGCTCTGTGGATATTTGCATTGGAATTATGATTGTGAATTCATTGAATGTATAGATTACTTTTGGTAAGATGACTGTTTTCACTCTGTTAATCCTACTATTCCATGAGCAAGGGAGATCTTTTTATCTTCTGATATCTTTGTCAATTTGTTTTTCCAGAGTCTTGGAGTTATTGTCCTACAGGGCTTTCACTTGCTTGGATAGAGTTATTCCAAAGGATTCGATGGGAAGAGCAGAGGAATAAACTAACCTGGACCCTTGGGGGCTTCCAGAGACCATCACCAACCAAGAGTGAGCAAAGGCTAGACCTATGGCCTCCATGCACCCCTGCACATATGTAACATATGAGCAGTTTGGTCTTCAAGCGGCTCCCCCACCAGCTGGAACAGGGGCTCTCCCTGAGCCTGGGTCATGCCTGCGTCTGTATTCTGGGTCCTAAATGAACAACCTTGTCTGGGCTCGTGGGAAAAGGATGCCTATTCTCACAGTGGTCGTGTGTGTGTGTGTGTGTGTGTGTGTGTGTGTGTGTGTGTGTGTGTGTGTGTGTGTCTGTGCGTCTGTGTCAATGTGTGTCTGTGTGTGTCTGTGTGTGTGTGTTTTGACATGGGTGTCAAAGAGAGGAGGAGGAATGATGAGGGACTTGCGTCTGGGGTGGAGTACTGGGAGGGAGAAGGGAAGTGTTTATATTGGTTTATAAAAAAAAAGAAAAAAAGGAATAAATTTAATAAAAAGAAAAAATTTACAATAAACCAAATATCTCATAAGTTGAAAAAAAAGTTTATAACACAAGTCTACATTTCACAGAAATCTGGAAAATATAAAAAGTAGAGATAGTTTCTTTTTTTTTTTCCCTTACTGAATTTTGAGGATGGGACTTTGTCTGAAAGACCTTCATATATGTTTTGACTCAATAAACTGACCAGCAGATGGCATTACTATATTTTCAAGATGTTTAAAACTAAATAAGAAAATAAAGCAGAAACAAATTTAGTTTTCAAAACTTTGTTTTTCACATTGGCAATAAAACTGTACTTCAATTTTTGATTATGACTTGTGTTGCATAGATATGAAAAAATGCACCTCACAAATTTTAAGCACTGGGTCACATATACCCTTCAGAGTATGTTTCTACACCAGTAATACTCAATGGCCTGTGTACATACCAAGGAATACTTTCATCAATCACTTCAAGTTTTTAAATTAGTGTGATAATTTTTCTATATATTATACATTTATTTTTCAAAATGACATTAAACAAATGAGATTTTGTATAACTGATGATTTTCCAGTGCTAATATTCAGGAATATGCTGATAATTGATGAGGGTCTACTGGATAGTAGTGACTATGGCTGTATATTGAGGAAAGGTTAGGAAGTTTTCAAATGAACAAACTCCTATATTCCTGAATAATGGGAATAATCATAAAATAGAAAGGAATTTATACAGGCATTTGAAATCCGGATAAACTACAGTGGTACAAAAGTCCATAGTTGCTAGGCTTGTGAGACATAAGCAAACTTGGGTATGCTGCTCAATCATGGAAATTTTAAAAATAACAAAGATTTATAGTCAAAATAACAGGCCAAGTTTATCTTGTCCTCCTTAAACCCAATCTCATCAATTCACAACTTTCAACTTCATTCCCACAACTATTTTTGGTACTCCACAGAGAAGAGATGATATAAGCTAATGAGCTTCCCTCATGGCTTCCATCTGGATCTTGCCATTTTATTCTTTACAGCAGCAGATGCTTCAAGTTGCTTATTTTCATGATCTATATCAAGGTTGGGTTGGAGAGTCAGACATCAGTTAACAATGTCTCTTCTGCATATGGCTTTTTAAAATGTGTATTGAATGTTGTCTTTATTCTAAATATCAAGTGATATCAAACACGGATCACACATAGAAATGCTTGCTTCTTAAGTCCATGAAAGGACTGAGAATGCATGTTATGACAACTGCAATGGCTTGTGTTTGCAAGGCACAAATACTGTTAATGTTAGAGATACTTTGAAGTTGTGTTGTGTTTTGTGAGGAGAGAGAAGAATTTGTCTATTTCATCTTTTCTTTTTATACTAGTCTCAATGCAGCATTATGTTTTAATTGTGATAGTTGAGTTGAAAAGAGTTATTGTGATTTCTGCTTAGTGTATGTTCCACAGTCCTTTAGCCCTGTATAGAACAGCATGTAAACGACACACAGATGCTTAATTCAGATTTCCTCTATCCTTCATTGCCAGCAAAATGCCATTTGATAAATCTCACATGACTGAATGGTGCCTATTGTAATAACAGTGAAATCACAGTTCTCCCCTACAGCTGTTATTCATCAAACACCACATATAATATTTTTCATGTGTTATCTAGTTCCATAAAAATGTGAAAGAGTTTGATTTTACAAAAGAGGAAATTAGATTAGAAAAACAGATTACTAGGTGACAGTACTGAAGGTAAAACTGGTGTTTATACTGGTGCCTGATTTCTATCAAAAAATTAACAGGTTAGCCAAGAAACTATCTTTGGCAAATATTAAACACTTGCTGATCACATATAAAACATGTTTTATTACTCAGTGCAAAAGCTGGTAAATAATAGAGCTAGTCAAACACCAAATATCTATTTCTTTTCCTCATTTTACTAGAATATCCAAATCTAGATCCAGAAACTTAGTGAATTAATATGAAAAGTATTCTTTCTCCTTACTCCATATCTCTTCAATAGTAATAAGGTTGAGGAAAAAACTAATTTATTTTGTGTATACATTTATTTGAAAACAAAAAATCATTTTCTTTCTGACAATGTTATTGATATCTACCATAGAAAATGTTCCATGTGGGAGAATCTTTCTGTGAAGACAGAAGCAAGAAAATATTTTTATGACTATGTATATTTCATCTATATCCCATTGCATGGAATCTACTCCCAGGTATACAGAGTCAGGGCTTACTTCTAGGATTGTCCCCTCCTTCAAACAGAACAAGTGTGTCAACAAAGACTAGCATAGTACTCTTCTGTGAGCCACAGCATCCAAGTAAAAGAGTTCACATAGTCATAATCTGAACGGGTGTGAAATATTCTGTAAGGCATAGTACACTAGGATATAAAAATTGCAACAAAGTAAGGAATTAAAAGACATCTCCAAAGGGAGCAATTCATAGAAATTGTTATTTTATCTGAAGATAAGAAGGCAGACTGATAGAATTTAAATGATATTGAGTATTGGAACTGAGTTGAGCTATGTGATGAATTTTCTGTGAAGAACCTTCTACCACATGAACCTTGGTACACATGCCTGACACAGAAATGAACAGAAATACAAATGAAGAAAAAGAGCTGGATAAATAATACTTCTTTATTTTGTATATCAGGTGGCTTTGCAACCAAGATTTTAATTAAAGGCATGTGCTTACATTTTAAAAGTAAGCATTCTTATCACAATTATGAAATAATCTTCAACCTAATTTTAATTATATTCTTAAGTGCTGAAGATATGTAAGTGATAAAGGGTTTCCTTTGCTGTTTTTCATTTAGGAATTGCTTCCCTGAAAATATATTGAGCTTAAGTCCACCCAAAGCTTTAAATGAAGATTTATTTGTCCTCTGGTTAATCATGAATAAAACCTCTTTTACATCAATTAGGTAAATCACTTCAGAGTCAGTCTATTGCATTGGTTATAAATGAGTATCTTTGTTGTTTCTATGTTATAAATCATGTCCCATATAAAAATATGCAATTAATAGCCCACTAGTCTCTTGAGGGGGTAGAGTAAGCATGTTTGTGGGAGTGGACAATTCATATCTTGCAGTTTTTTCATAGACACTAAAAAAACCCCCTCAGTATGTGTTTATAGCTTTTATTTTCATTGTTTTGAATATTTCTGGTAAACACATTTGTCCCAATAAATTAAGAGGCCATAAATTCTAAAAAAATCTAAAGTTAGAAGAGAAAATGACTATTCATGTATGATTAGTTCATAGAAGGAAATAATTCATGATAAAGAATTTAAAGTAAGATTGTATTTTAAGACACAAAGCTTAAAATATTTTTATAAAATGTGCAGGAATTTGGACCTCCCTGATTTTGAATATTTTACAAGACAATTTGCAATTAAAGTAGAACATCAGATTTTGACTTGAAGTAATTAAAACATATAGGCATAGTGTTTCATCATCAAGCAAAATTGCAAGAAACTGATTCAAGTAGATGTTCTAATGATGTTTCAAATTAAAGGTTCATATTCTGATTATGCTTTATAACAGAATTTTATACAGAATGACATTAATATGACTGATATACTCATTAATGTTTTAGTCTTTTGAATATTTACAGAGTAATCTCAGTTTAATGTGAAATATAAATATTCACTAGAAAACATTTCAAAAAAACTAATACCCCATAGGAAATAACACTAAGATTTCATTGAAGAGCAATTTCGTTTGCTAAATTACATCTATTTTATAAAGGCAAAAGAACCTGGCACTAGCCAAATTGTATACTTCATCAAGTCTATCATATTTAAATTTATTATAACACTTTCCATAAAGGAGCAAATATATTTATTCTTTATGCTATTAAGCAGTACTTTACAGTAGACTCATTTGATCTTTGAAATAAAATCTATATTGTGAGAAATTTAAACTCCTTATCATTTCATTTTATCATTAAAGTGTAATATTAATTGAGTCATTTTCAAAGATATTACCATATTACTTGAAACTTATAGAACCTGAATTTATATTCAACTCCAGTTCAAATTCATGACCTCTTCTAGTATAATTATTGCTGTCTTATGCACATATGCACATGCAGGTTTACATGCTGTGATGTACACAATGTGCATGTTCATTTAATCTTCTAAATTCATTTACTGTTGCTTGTATGTATGTGAGCTTTATGCTGACCACTTGGGTTTTCATAATGTATTAGGGAGGCTACCCCTATTAGAATAGTGATTTGCAATGTTCAAAATATTTATCAAATTAAACAATCCATAAATAAATAATAGAAAAGAAACTGAGTCTTACATTTTAGCAGTCACTATTTGCTAGTAATTCTCATATAGTAGTAGACTTTCTGAAATTTCAGTCATCTTTGTTGACATGTCATTTGGTTTTGCCATTATGCTGATCTTGTATAGGCAATCATATTTTACTGTTTCAAGATTAAGGGTAGCTTCCCTGTCATATGTAGAAGACAATTTTTTTGTATCAGATATTCTTGTACTCTCTGTATATCAGCTTTTTATGTTGATCTAGAACTTGAGAGAGTATCATACACAAGAAATATAAAAGTTTTGCCTTTGATATAGTTTTCCTTATTTAAAATCACTAAAGAGGCTAGGGAATTCAAAGTTTGAGATTACATGAAAATATAAGGGAATGGGATGTCCTGGGTCTTCAGTGTTTAAAGGTAGAGAACACTGAAGGGTGAAATAAATCATATGAAAGGCACAATAATGAGGAAAGAAATAAGGAAAGAAATAACCTTGAAGTTAAATAGAGTACTTCAATACAATTAGTTATCCTATCCTGTTGGATTCATTAAGACAGAAAGCTGAAAAGTTCTTATTAGGTGCTGTAGAATGTAGGTCATTGATTTTTACAAAAGGTCTCTCTTCTTGTACAATATTGAAAATCAAATGTAAATGAAGACTGTTCAAAAGATAATAGGATGACAAAATTTTAAGAGATCAGACTCTTCTTTATGTTATATTTTAAAGCAAATCAGATGAATAGTGCAGCAGGAACAGAGAGAAATGAGAGTCATGAAGTGGTTTTTTTTTTTTATTTTAGGATGGTGGACATGACAAAAGGTGGATGTGTAATATATGGAAGTAGACAAAGCAGAGGAAATGGCAGTGAGACTAGTATTGAGGAAAATAATATCAATATTACATAGCATATAGACTTATTTTTTCTTATTTCTAATGCAGGTATATAGTTCAGCAGAACTTCAGCAAAATATAACCTTGTAGTCATAAACCAATTTCATACTGCATCAAGAAAACTCTATTTCCCACTTTACCTTTCTTCTTTGTTCCTGTTATTTCTCTTTGAAAATGTTTGCTTTTTGTGCATTCTTGAGTAAAATAATTCATGTCTTTCACGGTCTAGATGAAGTTTTCCTTCACTGATGCCCCTTTCACTACTATCTAGCTATTCAAAAATCAGTTACAATCTTTAATCCCATACTTTACTCTTTAAGGATATATTCTTGAAAACCATAAAATTTGCTACTTTTTTCACGTATACTAAGAATGTTAACTTCTTAATGAAGGATCCATATTGTATTTCTAAGCATGTACTTGAATTACAAAATTGTTCTTAAGTCGGAAGTATCACAAATTTCTAAACAAACTATTTATTAAAGTAATAATAATATCACATTAGTATATTTCAGCCATGTAAACCTTCAAAAACTTTTTAAATAGCTCTACTGGATTAATAATTGTGATATGCTGATTTATAATCTACTGTTCCTGTATTGTGTTTGTAACCACAGCACTGACTGCTGCTATACAAAGAATAGAATCTCTGTTTTCATAAAATTAGTAAAATTTATAATGTAGAGTCTCAAGCCAATCATAGCTGTTTTATTTATTCTTTAAATCTGACTACACACACACACACACACACACACACACCGCACACGCACACATACACATAATTCTGTTAATTTTTGTATTTATTTAATCTTTTTTTAAAACTCCATATTTTATTCCCCCGCTGGTCTACTCTCTAACCATGCCCCATCCCATCCCTCCTCCCCACCAGGCCTTTGAACTCCTTGGGGCCAACAATCTTTTGAGAGTTAGGTGCATCTTCTCTGAATGAAGCCAGGACCAACAGTCCTCTGCTCTGTATGTGTTGGAGGCCTCATCTCAGCTGGTGTGTGCTGCCTGGTTGGTGATCCAGTGTCTGAGATATCTCAGAGGTCCAGGTTAATTGAGACTGCTGGTCACCCTACAGGTTCGCCCTCCTCCTCAGCTTTTTCCAGCATTTCCCTAATTCAACCACGATTTAAAGAAAAGAAATTATTATTTATTTTACTCTAAAATGGGAAAAATATAATAGAATTAAATTGCATTTTCCCCCAAATGAGATCTTGGGAACTTTGCCAAGTAGTTACATTATCAAATAAGGCCCATCAAGTACATTACGTGGTAACATAAAGAGATGCCCAGAATATTCTAAAAGTTGAGTGACTATTTTATAATGTGAAGTAAATATCAAGTCAAAGATAGTTCTCAAATAATGAATTGAGTACAAGGATAGATTCCTTTATCAAAATCATGATGATGATGATGATGATGATGATGATGATGATGATGATGGCAAAATTTTTGTATTTTCTTTCTTTTCTTTTTTCTGGCCCTTTCCTAAGTATAAAGACATTTTAAGGCTTTAAGAGTTTTCCAAATGTTCATGACAACAAGTACGTTTATAACAATTATAATAAGGAAATCATAAGCCAAAGATGGTATATATGAAGGTAAAAATCCACAAATTCTACTAAACCATCTGTTGGTGTACACATGTGTGGTAATCTGGATTACCAGATAAGAATCCTCAATATTTTAAAGCAATCATGATTTTCCTGATTATAGTAAGGAGGGAGGTATTTTCTTTGTTACACTTGATTCTGAAGCAAGACTCTGTAGCATTCATATTTGTTACTTATAAGAGGATTCTTGAAAAGAAAGAACAAGCTAAAAGTAGCCAGTATCTCATTTAACAGGAATTTAGAATATTGAGAATTGTGTCCTTAAGAAGTGTGTCCTTAATTGTATTTCCTGTCTCTCTTTCATCCTCCCCACCTTTGTTCTTTCATTCCCTCTTAAACTAATAAATTTTTCCTTAACTATCATTACTATGCATAGATAATGTGAACAAGTATGTATAAATACAGCCTAATAAGTCCAGTTATCGGTGTGTGTGTGTGTGTGTGTGTGTGTGTGTGTGTGTGTGTGTGTGTGTGTATTTATGTGAGTTTGGGGCACAAGAATGCCAAAGAGCACTGTGTCGATTAGACAACTTCAAGGGTTAATCTATTCCTTCCATCTTGTTTGAGACACACTCACTTTCTTAAATTATAGACACATATGCAACCTTAGCTTTTTCACAAGCAAAATCCTTTCAACAATAGGCATATTCATTTGTTCCTAATGTTCAAGCAGGTACATTCAAGATAATTTCAAATACTTTTAGGCCCATTGTACATGGTAATGAACATTCTCTTCTCTCATAGAAAATGCAAAATTTTGTTTTTATTGAAATTAAAAACTTATTCTTAACAGAAAATTTTCATCCCTGTGTTCTATTATTCAAAAAGTACTGTCCCTCTCTTTACATAATATCTTATCAATCATCATGATGTTCTACACAATATTGCTTCTGGTCAAGAATCATTTCCTGTGAAATAAAATGTGAAAAATGAACCCAAATTTATGAATTCACTAATCGTATGTTTTTCAGCACCATCCCACGGAACTGCTGTATATAAAAGTCCAATGACTTTTTAAAATTTCAGATACAGCTGCAGTTAGGTATTAGTAACTTACAGGAAAGTAGACAAGACTTTATGGAATTTTCTATAATTAGCATTGACTATCCACTTCTCTTTCTACCACAGGTAAAATTATCAAAGATGTGGATGTAGGATCCACAAATAAGGAAAATACACAAAGTTTGTCTTTTCTGGGTCTGATTTACTTCATTTTATATAAAATAAATATTGGTGTTATTACCCATCAATATGCATGCACAATTTTTTTAAAATTAGAATGTAAAAGCATTACACATATCACAATTTTATCAGTACACAAAATTTGATTTGCCAATTTTTTTTTCTTATATGGATAGGGATTTTTTTTGTTGTTTCCCATGACCTTTCTTGTGCTAATGTCAAGGCTTGATTCCTTGTGCCATTATAATATCTTGCCTTCTTGGAGGGTAAGTATATTTATAATAAGCATTCTAGACTATTCTTATCGTTCTACTTGCTTTAAATAAGATTTTTTCAGCAAATGGTGCTGATTCAACTGGAGGTCAACATGTAGAAGAATGCAGATCGATCCATGCTTATCACCCTGTACAAAGCTTAAGTCCAAGTGGATCAAGGACCTCCACATCAAACCAGATACAGTCAAACTAATAGAAGAAAAACTAGGGCAGCATCTCGAACACATGGGCATTGGAAAAAATTTCCTGAACAAAACACCAATGGCTTATGCACTAAGATCAAGAATCGACAAATGGGATCTCATAAAACTGCAAAGCTTCTGTAAGGCAAAGGACACTGTGGTTAGGACAAAACGGCAACCAACAGATTGGGAAAAGATCTTTACCAATCCTACAACAGATAGAGGCCTTATATCTAAAATATACAAAGAACTCAAGAAGTTAGACAGCAGGGAGACAAATAACCCTATTAAAAAATGGGGTTCAGATCTAAACAAAGAATTCACAGCTGAGGAATGCTGAATGGCTGAGAAACACCTGAAGAAATGTTCAACATCTTTAGTCATCAGGGAAATGCAAATCAAAACAACCCTGAGATTCCACCTCATACCAGTCAGAATGGCTAAGATCAAAAACTCAGGTGACAGCAGATGCTGGCGAGGATGCGGAGAAAGAGGAACACTCCTCCATTGTTTGTGGGATTGCAGACTGGTAAAACCATTCTGGAAATCAGTTTGGAGGTTCCTCAGAAAATTGGACATTGAACTTCCTGAGGATCCAGCTATACCTCTCCTGGGCATATACCCAAAAGATTCCCCAATATATAAAAAAGACACGTGCTCCACTATGTTCATAGCAGCCTTATTTATAATAGCCAGAAGCTAGAAAGAACCCAGATGTCCTTCAACAGAGGAATGGATACAGAAAATGTGGTACGTCTACACAATGGAATACTACTCAGATAACAAAAACAATGACTTTTTGAAATTCATAGGCAAATGGATGGAACTTGAAAATATCATCCTGAGTGAGGTAACTCAATCACAGAAAAACACACATGCTATGCACTCATTGATGAGTGGATATTAGCCCAAATGCTCAAATTACCCTAGATGCACAGAATACATGAAACTCAAGAATGATGACCAAAATGTGGACGCTTTACTCCTTCTTTAAGAGGGGAACAAGAAAACCCTTGGGAGGGGATAGGGAGGCAAAGTTTTGAACAGAGACTGAAGGAACACCCATTCAGAGCCTGCCCCACATGTGGCCCATACATATACAGCCATCCAATTAGACAAGATGGATGAAGCAAAGAAGTGCAGGCTGACAGGAATTGGATGTAGATCTCTCCTGAGACACACAGCCAGAATATGGCAAATACATAGGTGAATGCCAGCAGCAAACCACGGAACTGAGAACAGGACCCCCATTGAAGGATTCAGAGAAAGGACTGAAAGAGCTTGAAGGGGCTTGAAACCCCATATGAACAACAATGCCAACCAGCCAGAGCTTCCAGGAACTAAGCCACTACCCAAAGACATGGACTGACCCTGGACTCTGACCTCATAGGTAGCAATGAATATCCTAGTAAGAGCACCAGTGGAAGGGGAAGCCCTTGGTTCTGCCAAGACTGGACCACATTTAACGGGATTATTGGGGGGAGGGCGGTAATGGGGGGGAAGATGAGGAAGGGAACACCCATATAGAAGGGTACGGGGAGGGGTTAGGGGGATGTTGACCTGGAAACCGGGAAATATAATAACAATTGAAATGTAAATAAGAAATACCCAATTTAATAAAGATGGAGGAAAGAGAAAAAGCACTGGACTTTTATAGGAATATGCTTCCTCAGAATCTAATGAAATGATCATATGATTGTTTTATCCCTTGAGTTTGTTTATGTAGTGATTTACATTGATGGATTTCTGTATATTGAATCTTCCTTGCATCACTGGGATGAAGCTTACTTGATCATGGCGAAAGAACATTTGGATGTGTTCTTTGATTCGATTTGTGAGAATTTTATTGAGTATTTTTGCACTGATATTTATGAAGTAAATTGGTCTGAATTTCTATTTCTTTGTGTGGTATAGATGAAGTATAATTGTGGCTTTTAAGTATGAACTTGGTAGTGTTCCTTCTGTTTTTATTTTATGGAATAGTTTGAAGATTTTAGGTATTGTCTTCTTAAAATGTCTGATAGAATTGAGCACTAAACCTGTGCTTTTTTGGTTGAGAGACATTTAAGGATGGCTTCTACTTCTTTAGAGGTTATGGGACTGCTGAGATGGTGTAGCTCATCCTGTTTTAATTTTGATACCTTGTATCTGTCTAGAAAAATATCCATTTCCTGCAGATTTTTCAGTTTAATTGAGTATAGGCTTTGGAAGTAGGATCCGATAATTTTTTGAATTTTCCCTGTTTCTGTTATGTCTCCTTTTAAATTTCTGATTTTGTTGATTTGGATACTGTCTCTGTGCCCTGTGATTAGTGTGGCTAAGGGTTTTTCTATCTTGCTGATTTTCTCAAAGAAGCAACTACTGGTTTTTTTTTTTTTGATTATTTATATAGTTCTTTTTGTTTCTACTTGGTTGATTTCAGCCCCGAGTTTGATTGTTTCCTGCCTTTTTCTTCTTTTGAGTGTATTTGCTTCCTTTTGTTCTATAGCTTTTAGGTGTTTTGTCAAGCTGGTAGTGTATGCT
Organism: Rattus rattus; assembly: GCF_011064425.1. Classification (NCBI taxonomy): domain Eukaryota; kingdom Metazoa; phylum Chordata; class Mammalia; order Rodentia; family Muridae; genus Rattus; species Rattus rattus. The sequence continues at coordinate 52,467,904 of NC_046172.1, forward strand.
CTCTCCAGTGTCTTTTTGGAGTCACTCAGAGCTATGAGTTTTCCTCTTAGCACTACTTCCATTGTGTCTCATAAGTTTTGATATGTCATGACTTCATTTTCAGTAAATTCGAGAAAGTCTTTAATTTCTTTATTTATTCTTTGATCAAGTTGTCATTGAGTAGAGTATTGCTTAACTTCCTTATGTATATCAGATTTCTGATGTTTTTGTTGTTACTGAAGACCAACCTTAGCCCATGGTGATCTAATAGAATGCATGGGAATATTTCAATTTCCTTTTATCTATTGAGGCCTGTTTTGTGACCAATTATATGGTCAATATTTGATAAGGTACCATAAGGTCCTGAGAAGAAGGTATATTATTTTGTTTTAGGATGCAATATTCCATAGATATCTGTTAAATCCATTTGGTTCATAAATTTTGTTAGTTTCACTGTGTCTCCACTTAGTTTCTCTTTCTGTTCATTGAGGAAGGTGGTGTGTTGAAGTTTCCTGCTATTATCCTGCATCATGTCATATATACACTGAGCTTTAGTGAAGTTCCTTTTATGAATGTTGTTGCCCTTGCATTTAGAGTACAGATATTCAGAATTGAGTGTTCATCTTTGTAGATTTTACCATTGATGAGTATAAAGTGTAATTCCTCATCTTTTTTCATAATTTTAGATTCAAACTCAATTTTATTTGATATTAGAATGGCCACTCCAGCTTGTTTCTTAGGAGGATTTGCTTTGAAAATTTTCTTCCAGTCTTTAACTATTAACTAGTGTCTGTTGTCGCTGAAGTGGTTGTCCTATATGCAGCAAAATGTTGGGTTCTGTTTAAGTATCCTCTCAGTCAGTCTATGCTTTTTATTTGGGAAATGAGTCCATTGATGTCAAGAAATATTTAGGAATAGTGATTGTTGCTTTCCATTATTTTTGTTGTTAGGTAGAATTATATTTGTGTGACTTTCTTCTTTGGGACTTCTTGAAAGAATATTATTTTCTTGCTATTGCTAGGGTATAATTTCCTTCCTTTTGTTTGAGTTGTCCATCTATTATCATTTTTGTACTTAATTTGTGGAAAACTATTGTATAAGTTTTGTTTGTCATGGAATATCTTGATTTCTGCGTCTATGGTAATTCAGAGTTTTACTGGATATTTTAGTCTGGGCTGGGATTTGTGTTCTCTTTGGGTCTGTATGATATCTCTACAGGATCTTTAGCTTTCATAGTTTTTGTTGAGAAATCCGGTTTAAATCTGATAGATAGGACTTTATATCCTACTTGACCTCGTTTCCTTACTGTTTTTAATATTCTTTCATTGTTTTGTTTATTTGCTTTTTTCTATGGAAATCATCTTTATTTTTTACTTTATGATGTTCATATTCCTATAAAAGTCCAGTGCTTTTTCTCTTTCCTCCATCTTTATTAAATTGGGTATTTCTTATTTACATTTCAATTGTTATTATATTTCCCGGTTTCCAGGTCAACATCCCCCTAACCCCTCCCCGTACCCTTCTATATGGGTGTTCCCTTCCCCATCTTCCCCCCATTACCGCCCTCCCCCCAATAATCCCGTTAAATGTGGTCCAGTCTTGGCAGAACCAAGGGCTTCCCCTTCTGCTAGTGCCCTTACTAGGCTATTCATTATCCAATAGTTCAATGTCCAATTTTTCTGAGGAACACTCCAGACTGAGTTTCCACATGGTTGTACCAGTCTGCAATCCCACCAACAATGGAGGTGTTCTCTTTCTCCACATCCTCACTTGCCAGCTGCTGTCACCTGGGTTTTTGATCTTAGCCATTCTGACTGGTATGAGGTGGAATCTCAGGGTTGTTTTGATTTGCATTTCCCTTATGACTAAAGATGTTGAACATTTCTTCAGGTGCTTCTCAGCCATTCAGCATTACTCAGTTGTGAATTCTTTGTTTAGCTCTGAACCCCATTTTTAATAGGATTAATTGTCTCCCTGCTGCCTAACTTCATGAGTTCTTTATATATTTTGGATATGAGCCCTCTATCAGTTTTAGCATTGGTAAAGATATTTTTCCAATCTGTTGTTTGCCGTTTTGTCCTAACAACATTGTCCTTTGCCTTACAGAAGCTTTGTAGTTTTATGAGATCCAATTTGTTGATTCTTGATCTTAGAGCATGTACCATTTTTTTGTTCAGGAAGTTTTTATCCAGTTCCTGTTCTTAAATTCTTCCCCCACTCTTTCTTCTATTAGTTTGAGTGTATCTGGTTTGGAAGTGGAGGTCCTTGATCTTACGCTTTGTACAGGTGATAATAACTTTGTTTTTAAATATTATATGATAGGAGCATTTTTTCTTTTATTGGAAATATTTTATTTACATTTCAAATGTTATTCCCTTTCACTTGTTTGGTTAGAGTGATACTGAGGTATTTTATATTATTTGGGACTATTGTGACAGGTGCTATTTTCATAATTTCCTTCTCAGCCTGTTTATCCTTTGAGTACAGGAAGGCTACTGATTTGTTTTGTCTTAATTTTATACCAAGGCACTTTGCTGAAGTTGTTTTTACCAGGTTTAGTAGTTCTCTGGTGAGACTTTTGGGTTTCACTTAAGTATACGATCTTACCATCTGCAAATAATAATATTTTGACTTCTTCCTTTCCAATTGGCATCCACTTTGACCTCCTTTTTTTGTCTGATTGCTCTGGCTAGGACTTTGAGTACTATTTTTAATAAGAAGAGAGAGAATGGGCACCCTTGTCTCGTCCCTGATTTTAGTTAGATTGATTCAAATTTCTCTCCTTTTAGTTTAATGTTAGCTACTGGTTTGCTATATATTACTTTTACTATGTTTAGGCATCAGCCTTGAATTCCTGATCTTTCCAGGACTTTTATCATGAAGGAGTGTTGAATTTTTTCAAATGCTTTCTCAGCATCTAATGAAATGATCATGTTTTTTTTTCTTCTCCTTTGAGTTTGTTTACACTGTAGATTATGTTGATGGATTTCCATATATTGAACCATAATTGACAATTGATTTGATGTTCTCTTAGATTCAGTTTGGGAGAATTCTTTTTAAGTATTTTTTTGTAAATATTCACAAGGGAAATTAGTCTGAAGTTCTCTTTCTTTGTTGTGTCTTTGTATGGTTTAGATATAAGCACAGTTGTACTTTCTAGATGGAATTAGGTAATGTTCTGTCTGTTTCAATTTTGTGGAATAGTTTGGATAATATTGGTACGAGGTCTTCTATGAAGGTCTGATAGAATTCTGCACTAAACCCATCTGGTCCTGGGCTCTTTTTGGCTGGGAGACTTTTAATGACTGCTTCTTTTCCTTAGGAGTTTTGGGGTTATTTAGGTGGTTTATCTGTTCCTGATTTAATTTTGGTACCTATTATTAGTCTAGACAATTGTCCATTTCCTCCAAATTTTTCAGTTTTGTTGAATATATGCTTTTGTAGGAGCATCTGATGATTTTTTGAATTTGCTCAGATTCCATTGTTATGCCTCCCCTCCCCTTTCTGATTTTGTTACTTTGGATATACTCTCTTTGTCCTTTGGTTAGTCTGGCTAGGGTTTATGTATCTTGTTGATTTACTCAAAGAACCAGCTCCTGGTTTTGTTGATCATTTTTATACTCCTTTTTGTTTTTACTGGGTTGGTTTCATCCCTGAATTTGATTATTTCCTGCCTTTCACTACTCTTGGTTGTATTTATTTCTTTTTGTTTTGGACCTTTTAGATGTGCTGTCAAGCTGCCAACCTATGCTCGCTCCTGTTTCTTTTTGGAGGCACTCACAGTTATGATTTTTTTTTCCTCTTAGCACTACTTTCATCATGTTTTGGTATGTTTTGCATTCATTTCCATTAAGTTCTAAAAAGTCATTAATTTCCTTCTTCATTCCTTTCTTGACCATGTTATCATTGAGTAGAGCATTGTTCAACTTCCATGTATATATGGGGTTTCTGTCATTTTGTTATTGATGATCAGTTTTAATTTGTGGCAATCTGATAGGATGCATGGGATTATTTCTATCTACCTGTATCTGTTGAGGCCTGTTTTGTTGGCCAATTATATAGTCAATTTTGGAGAAAGTACCATGAGGAGCTGAGAAGAAGGTATATCCTTTTGCTTTAGGATAGAATGTTCTATAAATATCTGTTAAGTCCATTTGGCTCATGACTTCTCTTAGTCTTTCTACGTCTCTGTTTAATTTCTGTTTCCATGATCTGTCCATTGATGAGAGTGGGGTGTTAAAATCTCTACTATTATTGTGTGAGGTGTAATGTGTGTTTTGAGCTTTAGTAAGGTTTCTTTAATGAATATAGGTGCCCTTGTATTGCAGCATAGATATTTATGATTGAGAGTTCATCATGTTGCATTTTTCCTTTGATAAATATGACGTGTCCTTTCTCATCTTTTTTGATGACTTTTGTTTGAAAGTTGATTATATTCAATATTAGAACAGTTACTCCAGCTTATTTCTTCAGACCATTTGCTTGTAAATTTGTTTTCCTGCCTTTTACTCTGAGGTAGTGTCTGTCTTTGTCTCTGAACAGTGTTTCATGTATGTATCAAATTGCTGGGTCCTCTTTACACATCCAGTCTATTAGTCCATTGGGGAATTGAGCCCATTGATGTTAAGAGATATTAAGGAATAGTGATCGTTGCTTCCTCTTAATTTTGTTGTTAGAGGTGGAAATATGTTTCTGTTGCTCTCTTCTTTTGGGTTACTTTCTTTCTTTACTTTCTTGCTTTTGCAAGGGTATAGTTTCATTCCCTGTGTTGGAGTTTTTCACCTATTATCCTTTGTAGGGATTAATTTGCAGAAAGATATTGTGTTAAATTTTGTTTTGTCATGGAATATCTTGGTTTCTCCATCCATGTTACTTGAGAGTTTTGCTGGATATAGTGCCCTAGGCTAGCCTTTGAGTTCAAATAGGGTTTGCATGACATCTGCCCAAGACCTTCTGGTTTTCATAGTCTTTGGTGAGAAGTCTGGTATAATTCTGATAGGTCTGCCTTTATATGTTACTTGACATTTTCCCCATACTGCTTTTAATATTCTTTCTTAGTTTTGTGCATTTGGTGTTTTGAGTATTATGTGATAGGGGGATTTGTTTTCTTGTCCAATCTATTTGGAGTTCTATATTCTTCTTTTATATTTATGGGCATCTCTTTCTTTAGGTTACAGAAGCTTTCTTCTACAATTTTGTTGAAGATATTTACTGGCCCTTTAAGTTGGGATTCTTACTCTCTTCCATACTTATTATACTTAGGTTTGATCTTCTCAATTTGTCCTGGATTTTCTGTATGTTTTGGGCTAGGAGCTTTTTGCATTTTACATTATCTTTGATGGGTATATCAATGTTTTCTATGGTATCTTCTGCCTCTGAGATTCTCTCTTCAATCTCTTATATTCTGTTGTTTATCCTTGTGTCTATGAGTCCAGATCTCTTTCCTAGGTTTCCTAACTCCAGGCTCATCTCCCTTTGTGTTTTCTTTACTGTTTCTACTTCCATTTTTAAATCCTGATTTTTTTTTTCAATTCCTTCACCTGTTTGAATGTGTGTTCCTATAATTCTTTAAGGAATTTTTGTGTTTACACTTTAAGGCCTTCTACTTGTTTACCTGTGTTGTCCTATATTTCTTTAAGGGAGTTATTTATGTCCTTCTTAAAGTCCTCTATCATCATCCTGAGCTGTGATTTTAAATATAAATCTTGCTTTTCTGGTTTGGTTATCCAGGACTTTCTGTGTTGGGAGAAATGGCTTCTGGTGTTGCCATGTTATCTAGGTTCCTGTGCTTGTCTCTTGACATGTGGTTATCTCAGGTATTAGTTGGTCTTGCTGTCTTTGACTGGAGCTTGTCTTTTCCGTGGGCCTGGGAGTCTGTGAGCCTGTGATTTTTGCAGTGAGAGCATCCTAGCAGAGTATCTCTCTGCAGGCGGATTTTGTGTCTGAGGGCTGTGGAACAGTCCTGGTTCTGGACAAAAATGGAGAGTGGAAAGGCGCTTGAGCATTTTACAGAGAAATAAGAATGGGCTAATTTCCATTCTTCTACATGATGACCTCCAACTGAACCAGCACCATTTGTTGGATATACTGTCTTTTTTTCCCCAATGGATGGTTTTAGCTCCTTTGTTAAAGATCAAGTGACCATATGTATGTAGGTTCATTTCTAGATCTTCAATTCTATTTCAATTTAATTGTGAATTCTATTGTTTCCCTAATTTCTTCCTCAGCCTATTTATCCTTTGAGTAGAGGAAGGCTACTGATTTGTTTGAGTTAATTTTATATCCAACTACTTTGTTGAAATTTCTTTTCAACTGTAGTTCTTTGGTGGAATTTTTGGGGTCACTTAAATATACTATCATATCATCTGCAAATAGTGTTATTTTGACTTCTTACTTTCCATTTATATTCCTTTGAGGATTCAAAATATTTACCTTCTTATTTTGCACACATACACACACGCGCACACACACACACACAGAGAGAGAGAGAGAGAGAGATGCATACACATACACACATTTAATGAAATATTTGCTATGTTACTAAATTTACTTCTATCTCCTTACTGACTTTTTTCTTTTTGTTCTTTCATTGCCTTACTGAACTTGATTAATTTTCTATATTCACTTCCATTTCATTTATTGACTTTAATTATAGGCAGCTATTGTTTGTTGTCAATCTTTTAAATACACACTTACATTTTCAAATATGGTCCCATTTCTGAAATATGATTTTATTTTTTGATTGAGGTGTACTTATTTTTTCCTTTGGATACCTTGCAATAAAATTCTTTTGCTATAATATATTTATTTAAATAATAAACATCTCTCTTAGCCTTTAACACCTGGCATCGCTTAAGGGAAAAGATTCACATAATATACAATGAGAAATTCTAATAATTCTCAAATTAATTTCACTGAGCACTTTCTCCTTGCTTGTCAAAACTCTAAGCACTTATTTTCTTTGTAGCTTATGTGCAGATATACTGTTCTGATATGCATATGCTATGACCACTTCTGATATAGGTAGCTTCTAAATAAGGATAGCATTTTTTTAACAGTTTAAATTAGGTAAAACCTGCACCATTCTTCTAGGTGCCCACAGATTACTCAGAAAATCCAGAACATGATCGATTTCTTATTACCTTCTCAAGAAAAAATCCAAAGTGTACAGAATTTTTCAGTGTCTGTATTTGATTGATGGGAGGGGCAGTATGAATGAACATAGTGATTGCTACCATAATTTTTCTGTTTTGTTTAAATCCTTTCTAGCTTTGTGTTCAGTTGTTTTGAAGAATGTATGCATAGGTGTGCTTTTCCATACATTATTGGTAATTTGGTAATACTAGAAACCTATATATTCTTAGCATGTTATCATATTAAATTCATTTATGTGAACTCCTTTCATAAATCCAGATTGTTACTCCTTCTAACCTTCCCGGGATTCTCATCACCCTCTTTATCCTGACTTGTCATCCTTCTTCCCTTTTCCTAGTATGCTTCTTGTTTTCCTGAGCTTTTCTTTCTTGTTAATAGAGATATTTAGCAGAACAAACAGATATTTTGCCTTCTATAAGGAAATTATATTTTAGTAGACTTGATGGCATTTCTATTTTGTGCAAAATAACATAGAGACATAAGCAGTCATATGGAATCAATGTTGACTACTTCACTACCTACTAAAAGAAGAAAATTTGTCCAGCTTTAGTAAACAAATTAAGAACTAACTACAATAATAATTGTTCTGTCTGAACTTAAAGTCACAATCTTTTCTATATTATCTTGACCCAGAGAATTTAAAGGGAAATGATAGCTAAGATCCTGCTTTTCTTTCAGAAGCCCAAAGCTAAGATATGGTACATTTTATTTGCCAAACAGAAAATATAACTTTAATGTACTCTTTTTTATGAATCACAATGTTACAAGGTCTGTAGATATCTGATTAATACCACTAACATGCATCACCACCATTAGTCTCTCCTCATTAAATGCCATGTCAACCTCCTTTGCCTCTTCCTCTTGTCTCCTCCTCTTGCCTAGTTTTCGGATTGTTTCTCAATAGATTTCTTGGACTCTTGTCTCTTGTTCTGTTGGAGAGAATACTCTATTGGGGAAAAAGAATTCATTCCATTCTCTCTCCCTCTCCCTCTGCCTCCTCCATTCCCACTCCTTTCCTCCCTCCTCTGTCTCTGTGTCCTGTTTCTGTCTGTTTATCCCTCTCTGTGTATATGTCTCTATGTGTGTGTTTGTCTGTGTATGTGTGTGTTCATAGAGATTATTAAATTGTTCTTAGTACATCTCATTACACAATGACCTGGATAGTCACTATATAGCTCCCTTTCCATTTCTTACATCCATTTTTCATTTTGTCATTTTATCTTATTTCAGTGTGTATACTTTTGATAAAGCAATGCTGCTTGCGTATTTTTTCAGATGTTAATTATATGCTAGATTTACACTGTTTCCATGTTTCAGGCTTTAATTTTGCCCAAATTTAAACCCAAGAGTATGTATGTATGTATGTATGTATGTATGTATGTATGTATGTATGCATTTGGCTGGTTGATAGGTTTTGAGACAGATACTTACTTTGCATCTCATTCTGGCCTGAAATAAATTTGTTATGTACACTGAGCTGGCATTGAGTATTTATTCCTCCAAACTCACCCTGCTGACTGCCAGAATGACAATATTGCAGCATCAGGACTTCTCTAAAATCATACTTTTAGAAACATTTTTTCCTTTTTGCCCCAATGAAGAACATTTTATAAATTTTCACAAAGGAAATTATTCAAATCTACTGAAAGACCTTCTGCTCTAACCATCACTTTCAGAATAATTTGAAGTTTTCATAATCATTATGAATAACAGCATCAAACTCTGCAGGATCTTCTATCCAACTGTTTTCAATAGAGTTTTAAATTTTCTCATTGTAAAACCAACCTTCTGTCACCTAAGATTTGGTATTTCAATTGCCTACTCATTAATTTAGTTAATTGGTTTTAGAATTCATTCTTCATTAGTAAGGAAGCAAATGGCAGAAGCACTACAATGTCACTTTTTGTTATTTTGTGCTATTTAGCTGAGAATTTCATCACACTTTTATTTCCATATATATGTATGCATATATATATATATGCCTATGTGAAGAACAATTTTTCATATGTAAAAAGCTGAATTCATTTAAAGAAAATACAAATACCTGCTATATTTCTTTCTTGTAGGATTTTAAATTTCAGTGCCAGTGCTTAAGATAATTTAGACTTCATGAAATGTCAATAGAGGGAAGTGAATCCCTATTGCTTAGGAAACCCTGATTAGATTTTAAAGAAGTATACATCTGTTGTTTGATGAGTGGCTAGGCAATTAGAGCTGAAAGAAAACTTGTCACTGAAAGCAACTAGAAAAAATATATAAACACAAGTAAAACAGAATTATCTAAATTAAACTGATTTCATTTTGGTTAATATCAGGTGACTTGTTGGTGTTAACCATATTCATTTGCTATAAAAGTAAATACTATTTATGGAACACATACTGATACACATCTACTGGGCAGTGTTTTTGTAAAATTAAGTTTTGTCTCACTAGTATTGATATAATTTGTACCCAGGAAAATCTCTTTGAAAAGTCATATATTGTCTGTATAGCCATACTAAAATATAGATATATTGCTAATATTTTGTTTTATTTGAATAAATTTTCAACCCTTCATTAAACAAATATCTATGGAATATCTATTATTCAAATTATCATTATTATTCATATTATTCACCATTCCTACACAGTAAAATATTTATATCCAGATAAGAAAAGTGATAAATATTTATAATAACACAAAATAATTTATTTATTTTATATCTATCAAATCTTTGGAAATTTTGCCAAAAATTTCCACTAAGAAATGCTAAGATGTGGCTAAGATAAATATTACAACAGTGTTTAGGTTTCATAGTTTTAGTATACATTTGAAGACAAGAGAAATATCCACATCATTAGATGGAGCGTGGTGTAACATAGGATGTTCCCAGATGGTAGATTCTTTGTAAAACATACATCAAGCCTTTTGAAGCAGCTACTGAAATAAACAGGAAGTTTGTGTTGGTGTCAAAATATTTTTTCTTGAGTGAGAAATATGAGGCATTCATACTGTTAGATATCAAGTTTGTATGTGACCATGATATATTTTATTAGATTTATATTCATTATAGAATTTTAAGGGCGTGTCAATTATCAGTAAGATGCTTATTATACCACAAGTTCCTTACTGGTAATATGAGATTTTTTTAAAGGAAACATAATGGTTTTAATATTAGAGTATATGTATAGTCTTTATATTTACAAACTTGTAAATATATTTCAAGAATGAGAAACATCTGAAGAAAACAAAATGTAGAAAGAATATTAACAGATAACTTTTGTTTAGGCAATCATTTTCGATCACAGTAGAAAAAATTCTTTTCAATTTATACTTTTTGCTATCATCTTTTTATGAACATTATGAAGGAAATAAAGAAGTGATATATTGTGTATCTACAGCATTAGTGTACTTTAATATACCATGGAATTGGAACATTAAATAATAATGTTGGTGGTGGGGAAAGCAATTAGCCATAAGAATGCTATACAATAATATGGATTATTCTAGGACCACAATGAAGTTGAAAGTTGCACACACTATTTTTGTCTACTTCCTGTATCCTACAATGAGAACTATCTAGCAGATTATAATCAATATTTACTATAATTTTGTGGAACATATATTCAGAGACTTAAATAGCAAACCCTGGAAATAGCAGAAGGGGGTTTATAAAAGACTAGCTATAGATGAAAAGCACCAGAAAGAAAAGAAAGGAATTGGGACTACATTTTTCAACACACACACACACACACACACACACACACACACACACACACACACAGAGTAATATGATTGAACAATAAAAGTCTCCATTTCATATACGGTCAAGGAAGATCAGCAAAGTGCCTAAAGATATCTCCAAATCAGTTTGCATAAATTCAGTACTAAAAGTAGTAAATTAAAAAAGCTTTTCAAACTCTTCATAGGATAAAGAGTTGTCAAGGGTGAGTACTAGAATGTACTATGCACTCATAAGATTTTGATAAATAATAATTTAATAAATATATAATTAATAATGCAACTTAGGAAGGTAAGAAAATCAATACACTATTCTGAGAGGGTGAACGAATGATAGGTTTCATTTAGCAACATGCTATGTGTCAAATAATAAATTCTTAACAGGAAATAGCAAACTTAGTCACTGGAAGTTGTGAAAACGTACAATAGGGGTTGAAAATATGTATGTATAAAATCTGGATATATATCTTACCAGCTTTGTCAGTTACTGAATATTTGTCAGGTCTCTTCAGCTCAGATTTTATAGCATAAAACAGCTACAAATCATACAGAAACAAAAACACGTCTGAAAAATTTTATGTACATTGTCTGACATTTGAATTCCATAAAATTTTCACAAGCCATCACATTCTCCTTTCTATTTAAACAATTAAAATATAAAAAATGGTCATTTTTAGCTTATCACTTCAAAAAAGTAATTGTTGATATACTATATGGACCATGATTTACTGACCCCTTATTCAGACAATGGATGTCACTAAAAGAATGCTTAAAATTATTTTACAAATAAAAACAATGGAACTTAAGATTCATAGTTACTGTGGTGTTTATTGAAGAATCTTAATTTTCCTTTCAGAAATGTTTCTCTATTGGCTTCTAATATAAATATTTGGTCAGAGAAAAATTAATATCATATTCAAGTTTTCTCAATCAAGTGTATTATTCTTTCCATGATTTGTTCAAATATTAGAAATATTTGCTTCTCTGGTTATAATATTTGAGTTCTGAGAACACTGAAGGAACAGGAGAGACTTTATTAGAAAGTTTTATGATTGCATAAACATCTACAAGGCTTGAAATACTAATAAAATATAATTGTTTTGTTTTAAGTGGAATATAAGTTCTAAAATTTATATGCTGCAAAAATTTAATTACATTCCTACATTTATATTTACCAAAACATTAATTTAAATGTTTCTCCTTTTATTTAGCATTTATAATATTGAGTGTACAGTCCCAAATAATGTTTAATTTTCTCTTGTTCAAGTGAATATAACATTATCTTTTGTATCTTAGTCATATACTTTGGCAGTTAATACAAGACATCATACTTTACTTTTTATGAACAAATTAAAATATATGGATTTATTTTCTTTAGTAGTTATTCAGTCATTAACTATAATAATTTACTGTAGCCAGTATTTTATGTATCCAAAATGTTAATCTGAAAAGTTTCATAGTCTTCACTGGCTGCCAAAGAAATCTGAGTCAAAAGTGTTGAAGGTTTATAATGATAAAAGTTATAAATTAGACCAAAATTGTATTGTAGAACTGTAAAATTCAATGTGTTCTAGCAACAAATGCTCTACAAATTAGAATGATATTGGAGATAATTACCATGAATTCTTAGTGGTTTTACTGATTTAAAAATATTCTCAGATAACATCAATCAATGCAATTCAGAAACCATAGACTACAAAAGATCAACACACATGAGTACTGATATCCGTTGCACTCGTCTATGTATACACAAATAATCAATGATCTATGCCATAAAAGTCCTCAACTCTATCAATATTGGAAACAAATTAAATAGCTGTTTGGGCTTCTACAACAAATAGCCTTTACTATGTTCTTGAATTTAATTTCTCATTTATTACAAAAGTTATTTTGAAATCTTTAAAGTGTCTTTCCCTTCAAGAATTTTTTTGACTAGTCAATGAGGCTATAACTGGTAAGACTCTGACAATAAATCAATAAGAATAATTCAGGTGACTTTGCTTCACTAAATTTGATGAGACTATATATGCTAGAGATGGAATATACTGTAAAATTGGTCTTGTTGCTCAAGTTACTAGCAATATAGAAAAGCAGTTCAATTTCCAATATTCCTATGATGGTTGGAGATACTGTCAAGCCACAAAGGCAGACATCCTTTATGTGCAATCTCTTATAATCCATTTGTACTGACAAGTGATAATGAAACACTCTGGAGGGCTCCTCTTCAAGTTCTTACCAAACTAAAAATGTGCATTTTCTTGAGTCCTGGAGATAGGAATAAATCATCCTCCAATAATTGAGACTATTCCTACAGGAGGGAGCTGGAAGGAGTCCATTCAATTAGTTTGCAAAACTACATAAGAGGAGAAAAGCAGATAGAGGCTAATCTTTGATGAAAAAAGTAAAAGACAATTTATAATAAATACTTATACTTATCCATTAGAAGTTTTATTAAGTGATTTACAGGAACAGTTTTCTTCTACTTTAAGTATAAAAAATCTTGTGTTTTATAAATATTCTATCACTCCCAGAAGAGAATTATTTCACAAAAGACAAAATAAATGAATAAATAAATAAAAAGTAAAAAGAAAACATCTTTACTTGTGTTGGCCATTAATCTTCTAAACATTTAGAAAATATAGAACAGATAATGTAGCTAATGTTTGGAAACTGGGTTTGTTTTTAAATAATATATGAAACATACTAAAACTCAGGAGTTATTAGATAATTTAGTATAATATATTATATAATTTATGATATAAACATCTAAAGTTGGTAAATATTCAATTAAATGACAGTTCTTAAAATTTAATATACTACAGCAATTAATCAAAGGATAAAATATGTCTTAATTTAGAAATTTCTAGCTAGTGAACACAATAAAATTTATTTCATTGTCATAGTTCCACTTTTAATTTTCTGGATAGAGAAATAGGGGATATTATGTCTCCAGATGATTTCGTACAGAAAATTCTAGACTCATAATTTGTTTAAAGATTCTGATTCTAAAACCGGTTAGGACAAGACATTAAACTGGGGCTGATTTCTACAATAAACAGTTTAAGAGAGAAAACTGTTGTCAGAAAGCAAGACATTTAAACCCAAACGATAGGGTAATTCACAAACAAATCAAGATCTATCTATCTATCTATCTATCTATCTATCTATCTATCTATCTATCTATCTATCTATCTCTCTATATATATATTTATATCTAATTATTCTAATATATCTTATAATATTAGAGAATGTAGGAAAATTATCTAGATAGGTGGAAAGGTAATAATAATAATCAATTCAGTAATGTTGATTTAAACACATAAGAAGGTACTTAAGGAAAAAGCTCACAGGGTAAAGACAGGAAACATATAAATATAAAAATGGGGAAATGTTAATTTATGTAATGTATAAATGTATCTAGTGAAACCAAGGTCGATAAAAGGTGAGAAAAATAAGAACCCATAAAATACCAAAGAAACTACAACCTGCTCATCTCTTTAAATGTAATCTATGCTTCTCCTATCAAACTATGTATTTAGGGATAAAATGAAAAGTTGTGAAAAGCAGTGGTGAAGACTAAAAAGAAAATACCTCATGTGGTAATGAATATATTTGCTGAGATTTTTGCCTACTGATCAGGCAAAGAAAGGGGACTCTGTAAATTAAAACTTAACTTCCATCCACACCATTAGAGAATTTTCATATTCATTCCTGATTATGTGCAGTTATTGAGGTTTATTGTAAGGGCACAATGCTGGTGCCAATATTGGAGAAAGTGCTTAAGAGTTGAGTTCCAATTGTAGCCTACAGATACTTCTTTAATTATGTCAGACATTTTTTGAGTTTTAGGGTTTCATGAAGCTTTTTATATTTTAGCCATGTTGGTTTTTCTGAGGAGCTACTACTGCATACCTAGCTCCATTATATTTCTAACAAGTGATCAAGAGTAAAAGGTTGACTATGATACGAGATTCCTGTACCATATTTCTACACTTCCAAGAGCACATTCAAATTAGAGAAAAGAAATGACTCTGGGCAGTCCTCACTATACATATTCTATTAATTTATGCTCTTCTGTCAAAGGTGTACTATAAATATTATTTTCTTCTTTATGATTTCCAGGTTTGGAAGCTGTAATTAACAATTCCAAACACTAACCAAACAAAAGCCAAACAAAAACCAAACAAAATTATATATGATTTTATCTGTAATTTTTCTGTGTCACTCAAACATGTACATCTCTTTTTTCATATTCTTCATACTTGATGATAAATAGTTTGTTTTATCTATATATTGAATATTTACCAATGCTGTGTAATATTAATAATTAATTTTTAATATGCATTGACTATATACAAAGACTGAAGAAAGAAGGATAAAATGGATAAGAAATGATGAAACAATAGAAAGAATTGAATCATGTGAAGACTTTGTTACACATTGTTTATTCTCAAAGCTGTGGTGGGAAACTGGAAGAATGAATGCAACAAATGAGGTTCACTAGAATCTTGTCCAAGAGGAAACTTTATTCAGAGCGTCAGATGATTTCTATTCTGAAGTATAAAAAGAATGACATGAGTAAAGTACAGAATCATAAGGTTCATGTGGCAAAAAAACATGATTTTATATAAAAATGTACATAAACAAGAAATAATAGATAATTGTAATGGATTATCTGAAGTAAAGTCATTTCTAAACACTACACCTGGGAGGGACACAAAACCACATTCCAAGAACAATTTTATGCTTTGAAGAAACTGAAGTCACAAGACCCTTTTCACCTTTTTTTTTTTTTTTTGGAGTTTTCTCAAAAGAACGCAGAATTATTCTCACAGGACTCCAGTCTAGTATCATGTGAACCAAGGAGATTTCAAATGTTAATGAATTAAAAGAAAAGAAAAAAGAATAGAGCAAACTTAAGTAATGTTTCCTGAAAAAACTTTGGTTAAATATGCTTATGCCTAAATATACTACAATCTTATCTATTTCTAGGCAGTGATTATATTGTATATTACAAGAGCATTTTTAAGATTTGGATTTTATTAGCATGCTTTATTTACTTGAATGCCTTATTTTTAGAATCATGTGTGTCCTCGTAGGTCTGGGTTACCTCATTCAGGATTACCTTTCCACCTTCTGATATCTTCCTCAATTTCTTCCTTCAGTCTTGAAGTTCTTGTCATACAGATCCATAACTTGCTTGGTTAGAGTTGCACAAAGTATTTTATAGTATTTGTGACTGTGGTGAAGGGTACTGTTTCCCTAAATTCTTTCTCAGCCTGCGTGTTGCTTGTATAGAAAGTATCTAATGATTTCTTTAGTTTATTTTTATCCATGCACTTTGCTGAAGGTATTTATGAGGCATAAGATTTCTCTGGTGGAATTTTGTGGTGACTTATGCATACTGTCATTATATCATTTGTAAATAGTGATACTTTGACTTCTTCCAATTTTTGTCTTCTTGATCTCCTTAATTGTATTATTGGTCTAGCTAGAACTTCAAGTACTATATTGAAAATGTATGGGGAGAGTGTATAGCCTTGTCTTCCCTGATATTTTAGTGAAAATGATTTAAAGTCCTCTTCATTTAATTTGATGTGGCTATTGACTTACTGACTATTGGTTTATTGTCTTTAGGTATTGCCATTTTATTCCTGAACTTTTCAAGACTTTTATCATGAAGGGGTGTTAGATTTTGTTAAATGATTTTCTGCATCTAGTGAAAAGATCATGTGCTTGTATGTGTGCATGTTTTCTTTCAGTTTGTTTACATTGTGGATTATGTTGGGGTATTTTTGTTTGTTGATGCACCCTTGCATCCCTTGGATGAAGCCTACTCGACCATGGTGAATGAAGTTTTTGGTGTGTTCTTGGATTAAGTTTGCAAGTATTTTATTGAGTACTGGTGCATCAATGTTCATAAGGGTAACTATTACCTCATAGACTAAGTTTGGAAGTATTCCTTCTGTTTCTATTTACTCAACAGTTTGAAGAGTATTGACATTAGCTCTTCTTTGAATGTCAATTCTACACTAAAACCATCTGGCCAGGGCCTTTTTTGGTTGAGAGACATATAATGACTTCTACTTTCTTAAGGTATATAGCACTATTTAGATAGTTTATGTTGATCTTGACTTAGCTTTGGTAATTGGTATATGTATCAGACATTTCATTTATATTTTCCAATTTTGTGGCATACAAGCTTTTGAAGTAGGACATAATGGTTCTTTTTATTTCCTCAATTTCTGTTGTTATGTCTCTCTCTTTTTTTTTATATTGATAATTTGAGTACTGTCTCTCTGCCTTGCAGTAAGTTTGGCTAAAGATTTTTCTATGTTGTTGACTTTCTCAAAGAACCAGCTCTTGGTTTTCTTAACTCTTTATATTGTTCATTTTGTTTCTAATAGATCAATTTTAGACCTGAGTTTGATTATTTCCTGCTATCTACTCTTTCTGGATTAATTTGTTTCTATTTTGTTTGTTTGTTTCTAGAGCCTTCAAATGTGCTTTTAATTCACTACTATGAGAACTATCCAATTTCTTATTGAGGGAATTTAGTCTTATGAACTTTCCTTTTAGCACTGCTTTCATAGTGTCCCTATGTTTGGGTATGTAGTACCCTCATTTTCACTGAATTCTAGAAAGTGTTTAATTGCTTCCTTTATTTCTTTTCTCTCCCAGTGAACATTGAGTAGAAAATTGTTCACTTTCCACCAATTTGTAGGCTTTCTGTTGTTTGTGCTTTTGGAGTCCATCTTTAATCTGTTGCGATCTCAGGAGATTGACTGGGTAATTTCAATTTCTTCTAACTGGTGAGTATTGTTTGTGATCAAATATATGGTGAATTTGATAGAAAGTTCTATGAGAGGCTGGGAAAAAAGCATATTCTTTTGTGGCTTGTGGTACGCTTTATTGATATTTGTTTTGTTCATCTGAATCAAAACCTTTGTTAGTTTTGTTATGTCTCTGCTTATTTTCTCTCTCAATGACATGTCTATTGGTGAGAGCTGGTGTTGTGTTTTCCTACTGTTACTGTGCAAGGTTCAATGTTTGATTTAAAATTTTGTAATGTTTCTTTTACAAATGTGGAGGTCCATTTGGGGAATAGATGTTTATCATTGAGATGCACTAGTTTATTTTTACTTTGATGAAATATGAAGTGTCCTTCCCCACCTCTTTTGATTATTTTTGTTGAAAGTCATTTTTAGTAGATATAATAATAGCTACTCCAGCTTGTTTCTTGGGACCATTTGCTTGGAAAACCTTTTTATAACCCTTTATACTGTGATTAATGACTATCTTTGTTGCTGAGATATGTTTATTTTGTAGGCAGCAGAAAAAGGGATTCTGTTTATGTATCCATTCTATTAGTCTGTATTGTTCTATTGAGGAATTAATTCCACTGATGCTGAGAGATGTTAAAGACATCTCATGACTTTTGATACCTGGAAATTTGGTGATAGATTTATGTGTGTGTGTGTGTGTGTGTGTGTGTGTGTGTGTGTGTGTATTCCTCTTCTATTGTTTTTTAATTGGATTTTTAAAAATTATATATCAAATGTTATTCTCCTTCCTCATTTCCTGGAAATCAGCCCCCTATCCCCTTGCCCTACCTCTTCTCCAAAAGGCTGTTCCCCTCCTCATCCACACACCTTCATGCCACCCCTCCCCCAACATTCCACTACACTGGAGGTCCAACCTTGGCAGGTCAAAAGGTCTCTCCCTCCACCAGTGCCCAACAAGGCCACCCTCTGCTATATATGCAACTGGAGCCATGGGTCAGTCCATCTATTGACTTTGGGTAGTGGTTTAGTCCCTGAGAGCTCTGGTTGGTTGGCATTGTTGTTCTTATGGGATTATAAGCCCTTTCAGCTCTTTAAATCCTTTCTCTAATTCCTCCAACAGGGGTCCAGTTCTCATTTCAATGGTTTGCTGCTAGCATTCACCTTTATATTTAACATGCACTGGCTGTGTCTCTAAGGAGAGATCTATATTCAGTTCCTTTCAGCATGCACTTTCTTAGCTTCAACAATCTTATCTAGTTTTGGTGGCTATATATATATGGGCTACATGTGGGGCAGGCACTGAATGTCTGATCCTTCAGTTTCTGCTCCAAACATTGCCTACATATCCTTTCCTATGAATATTATTGTTCCACATTTTAAGAAGAGATAAAGCATCCACATTTTGGTCATCCTTCTTCTTGAGCTTCATGAGGTCTGTGGATTGTATGTTGGGTAATTCAAGTTTTTGGGCTAATATACATTTTTCAATGAGCGCATACCATGTGTGTTTTTCTGTGGTTACCTAGTTCATTCCATTTGCCTATGAATTTCATGAAGTCACTGTTTTTGATAGATGAATCGTACACCATTGTGCAGACATACCATATTTTTTGTGTCAATTCCATTGTTCAAGGGGATCTGTGTTCTTTCCAGCTTTTGGCTATTATAAAGAAGGCTGCTGTGAACATAATGGAGGACATATTTTTATTGTATGTTGGAGCATCTTTTGGGTATATGTCCAGGAGAAGTATAGTTGGATCCTCAGGTAGTACAATGTCCAATTTTCTGAGGAAACTCCATACTGATTTCCAGAGTGGTTGTACCAGTTTTCAATCCCACCAACAATGGAGGAGTGGTCTTCTTTCTCGACACACTACCCAGCATCTGTTGTCACCTGAGTTTTTTAATCTTTGCCATTCTGACTGGTGTGAGGTGGAATCTCAGGGTTGTTTTGATTTGCCTTTCCTGGATGACTAAGGATGTTGAGCATTTCTTTTGTTTTTTTTTTTAATTAACTTTGAGTATTTCTTATGTACATTTCAGTGTTATTCCTTTTCCGGTTTCGGGCAAACATCCTTCCCTCCCCCCTTCCTTATGGGTGTTCCCCCCCTCCCCCATTGCACCCGCCCTCCCCGACAGTCTAGTTCACTGTGGGTTCAGTCTTAGCAGGACCCAGGGCTTCCCCCCTTCCACTGGTGCTCTTACTAGGATATTCATTTGCTACCTATGAGGTCAGAGTCCAGGGTCAGTCCATGTATAGTCTTTAGGTAGTGGCTTAGTCCCTGGAGCTCTGGTTGCTTGGCATTGTTGTACATATGGGTTCTCAAGCCCCTTCAAGCTCTTCCAGTTCTTTCTCTGATTCTTTCAACGAGGGTCCTATTCTCAGTTCAGTGGTTTGCTGGTGGCATTCGCCTCTATATTTGCTGTATTCTGGCTGTGTCTCTCAGGAGCGATCTACATCCGGCTCCTGTCTGTCTGCACTTCTTTGCTTCACCCATCTTGTCTAATTGGGTGGCTGTATATGTATGGGCCACATGTGGGGCAGGCTCTGAATGGGTGTTCCTTCAGTCTCTGTTTTAATCTTTGCCTCTCTCTTCCCTGCCAAGGGTATTCTTGTTCCCCTTTTAAAGAAGGAGTGAAGCATTCACATTTTGATCATCCTTCTTGAGTTTCATTTGTTCTAGGCATCTAGGGTAATTCAAGCATTTGGGCTAATAGCCACTTATCAGTGAGTGTATACCATGTATGTCTTTCTGTGATTGGGTTAGCTCACTCAGGATGATATTTTCCAGTTCCAACCATTTGCCTACAAATTTCATAAAGTCGTTGTTTTTGATAGCTGAGTAATATTCCATTGTGTAGATGTACCACATTTTCTGTATCCATTCCTCTGTTGAAGGGCATCTGGGTTCTTTCCAGCTTCTGGCTATTATAAATAAGGCTTCAATGAACATAGTGGAGCACGTGTCTTTTTTATATGTTGGGGCATCTTTTGGGTATATGCCCAAGAGAGGTATAGCTGGATCCCCAGGCAGTTCAATGTCCAATTTTCTGAGGAACCTCCAGACTGATTTCCAGAATGGTTGTACCAGTCTGCAATCCCACCGGCAATGGAGGAGTGTTCCTCTTTCTCCACATCCTCGCCAGCATTTGCTGTCACCTGAGTTTTTGATCTTAGCCATTCTCACTGGTGTGAGGTGAAATCTCAGGGTTGTTTTGATTTGCATTTCCCTGATGACTAAAGATGTTGAACATTTCTTTAGGTGTTTCTCAGCCATTCGGCATTCCTCAGCTGTGAATTCTTTGTTTTCAGCTCTGAACCCCATTTTTAATAGGGTTATTTGTCTCCCCTCTTGGTCTAACTTTTGAGTTCTTTGTATATTTTGGATATAAGGCCTCTATCTGTTGTAGGATTGGTAAAGATCTTTCCCAATCTGTTGGTTGCCGTTTTGTCCTAACCACAGTGTCCTTTGCCTTACAGAAGCTTTGTAGTTTTATGAGATCCCATTTGTCGATTCTTGATCTTAGGCATAAGCCATTGGTGTTTTTCTTCAGGAAATTTTTCCAGTGCCCATGTGTTCCAGATGCTTCCCTAGTTTTTCTTCTATTAGTTTGAGTGTGTCTGGTTTGATGTGGAGGTCCTTGATCCACTTGGACTTAAGCTTTGTACAGGGTGATAAGCATGGATCGATCTGCATTCTTCTACATGTTGACCTCCAGTTGAACCAGCACCATTTGCTGAAAATGCTATCTTTTTTCCATTGGATGGTTTTGGCTCCTTTGTCAAAAATCAAGTGCCCATAGGTGTGTGGGTTCATTTCTGGGTCTTCAATTCTATTCCATTGGTCTATCTGTCTTTTTCTGTACCATACCATGCAGTTTTTATCACTATTGCTCTGTAATACTGCTTGAGTTCAGGGATAGTGATTCCCCTGAAGTCCTTTTTTATTGTTGAGATAGTTTTAGCTATCCTGGGTTTTTTTATTCAGATGAATTTTTCAAATTGTTCTGTCTAACTCTTTGAAGAATTGGATTGGTATTTTGATGGGGATTGCATTGAATCTGTAGATCGCTTTTTTGGTAAAATGGCCATTTTTACTATATTAATCCTGCCAATCCATGAGCATGGGAGATCTTTCCATCTTCTGAGGTCTTCTTCAATTTCTTTCTTCAGAGTCTTGAAGTTCTTGTTGTACAAATCTTTTACTTTTGCTTAGTTAAAGTCACACGAGTTACTTTATATTATTTGGGTCTATTATGAAGGGTGTCGTTTCCCTAATTTCTTTCTCGGCTTGTTTCTCTTTTGTGTAGAGGAAGGCTACTGATTTATTTGAGTTAATTTTATACCCAGCCACTTTGCTGAAGTTGTCTATCAGCTTTAGTAGTTCTCTGGTGGAACTTTTGGGATCACTTAAATATACTATCATATCATCTGCAAATAGTGATATTTTGACTTCTTCTTTTCCGATCTGTATCCCCTTGACCTCCTTTTGTTGTCTGATTGCTCTGGCTAGAACTTCAAGAACTATATTGAATTTCTTTAGGAACTTCTCAATCATTTGATATTCCTTAGCTGCGAATCCTTTGTTTAGCTCTATACCGAATTTTAATAGGATTATTTGTCTCTCTAGAGTCTAATTTCTTGATTTCTTTGTATATTTTGGATATTAGCCTTCTATCAAATGCAGGAATGTTAAAGATCTTGTCACAATCTGTAGGTTTCTGTTTTGTCCTAATGACAGTGTCCTTTGCCTTACAGAAGCTTTCCAGTTTTATGAGGTCCCATTTGTCCATTCTTCATCTTAAAGCATGAGCCATTATTGGTGTTTTGTTCAGGAAATTGTCTCCAGTGCCCATGTGATCTAGATTCTTCCCCACTTTTTCTTTAATAGTTTGAATGTATCTTGTTTGATGTGGAGGTACTTGATCCACTTGGACTTAAGCTTTATATAGGGTGATAAGAATGGATGGAATTGCATTCTTCTTCATGATGACCTCCAGTTGAACCAGCACCATTTGTCAAAAATGCTATCTTTTTTCCCACTGGATAGTTTTAGCTCCTTTGTCAAAGATCAGTGACTATTGGTGTGTGAGTTCATTTCTGGCTCTTCAATTCTATTCCACTGATCTACCTGCCTGTCTCTGTACCAATCCCAGATTTTTATCACTATTGCTCTGTAATACTGCTTGAAGTCAGTGATTACCCCAGAATTCTTTTATTGTTAAGTATAATTTTTGCTATCCTGGGGTGGTTTTTTTTGTTATTCGAAATGAATTTGCAAATTGCTCTTTTGATCTCTGTGAAGAATTGACTTGGAATTTTGATGGGGATTGCACTGAATTTGTAGATTGCTTTTGGCAAGATGACCATGTTTTACTATATTAATCCTGCCAATACATGAGCATGGGGGGTCTTTTATTTTCTGAGATTTTCATCAATTTCTTTCATCAGAGACTTGAAGCTCTTATCCTACAGATCTTTCACTTGCTTGGTTATAGTCACACCAACAAATTTTATATTATATGGCATGATTATAAAAGGTGTCATTTCCCTGATTTCTTTCTCAGCCTGCTTATCCTTTGAATAGAGAAGGCTACTGATTTGTTTGAGTTAATCGTATACCCAACCACATTGCTGAAGTTGTTTATCAGGCTTAGTAGTTCTCTGCTGGAATTTTTGGGGTCACTTAAGTATGCTATCACATCATTTGCAAAAAGTGATATTTTGATTTCTTCCTTTCTAATTTGTATCCATTTGACCTCCTTTCATTGTCAGATTGCTCTGGCTAGGACTTCAAGTACTATATTGAATAAATAGGGAGAGAGTAGGCAGCCATGTCTAGTTCCTGATTTTAGTGAGATTGCTTCAAGTTTTCTCCATTTAGTTTAATGTTAGCTACTTGTTTGGTGTCTATTGCTTTTACTATGTTTAGGTATGGGCCTTGAATTCCTGATCTTTCCAGGACTTTTATCATGAAGGGGTGTTGAATTTTGTCAAATGCTTTCTCAGCCTCTAATGAAATGATCATGTTTTTTTTTTCCTTGAGTTTGTTTATATAGTGGATTGTGTTGATGGATTTCCATATATTTAACCATGTCCTCTCTATCTTCTTTCTTTGTATCATTTTCTTGGAAAGTTGTTTTCTAGCATTTTACTCTAAGTTAGTATCTGTCATTGTCTCTGAGGTGTGTTTCTTATGTGCAGCAAAAGGCTGGGTCCTCTTTACATATCCAGTCTGTTAGTCTAGATATTTTTATTGGGGTGGAATTTTGTCCATTCATCGTAAGAGATATTAAGGAATAGTGATTTGTTGCTTCCTGTTATTTTTGTTGTTAGAGGTGGATTTATGATTTTGTGTCTTTCTTCTTCTGGTTTCTTTGCAAGGAGATTTCTTTCTTGTTTTGTTTTGTTTTTTTGAATGTTGTTTTCCTCCTTGTCTTGGAGAGTTTTTCATCTTTTCATCTATTATCTTTTGCAGTGCTGGATTTCTAGAAAGATATTGTGTAAATTTTGTTTTGTCATGGAATATCTTGGTCTCTTCATCTACCTTAATTGAGAGTTTTGCTGAATATAGTAGCCTGTGCTGGCATTCATATTCTTCTTGAGTCTGAATCACATCTGCCCAGGATCTTCTGGCTTTCATAGTCTCTGGTGAGAAGTCTAGTATAATTCTGTTAGGTCTGGCTTTATTTTACTTGACATTTTTCCCTTTCTGAGTTTAAGAATTTTTCTTTGTGTGGTGTTTTACCTATAATTTGACAGGATGAATTTCTTTTCTGATCCACTCTATTTGGAGTTCTGTAGGCTTCTTATATATTAATGGACATCTCTTTCTTTAGATTAGGGAAGTTTTCTTCTATAATTTTCTTGAAGATAATTACTGGCCCTTTAATTTGGGAGTCTTCATTCTCTTCTATACCTATTATCCTTAGGATTCATCGTCTCATTCCTCAATATCCTAGTTGTGTTGGGCCAGGAGCTTTTTGTGTTTTATATTATCTTTGATAGATGTGTAGATGTTTTTTTTTTATGGTATCTTTTGCTTCTTAGATTCTTCTATCTCTTGTATTCTGTTAGTGATGCTTGCGTCTATGACTCCTGATCTCTTCACTATGTTTCCTATCCCCAGAGTTGTCTCCCTTTGTGCTTTCTTTATTGTTTCTATTTCCATTTTTAAATCCTGAATGGTTTAGTTCAATTCCTTCACCTGTTTGGTTGTGTTTTCCTATATTTCTTTAAGGGATTTTTATGTTTCCTCTTTAAGGGCTTCTACTTGTTAACTTGTGTTGTCATGTGTTTCCTTAAGGGATTTATTTATGTCCTTCTTAGTAACCTCCATCATCATCATAAAATGTGATTTTTAAATCTAAATCTTGCTTTTCCAATGTGTTTGGATATCCAGTATTTGCTTTTGTAGGAGAACAGGGCTCTGATGATGCCAAGTAGTCTTGTTTTCTGTTGCTTAGGTTCCTTTGCTTGCCTCTTACCATCAGGTTTTCTGTGTTGTTAGCTTGTCTTGCTGTCCCTGATAGTGTCTTGAGACTTCCTATAGGCTTGTTTGTCAGCACTCCTATAGACCTGTTTTCTTTCAGATGGATCTGGAAACCAACAGATCTGCTTTCAGGTATATAGGTGCTCCTGTCGACTGGCTTTCAACTCTAGGAGCAGGCAAAAACTGGAAGGGTCCTGCCCCTGACTACTCCTTGGTCCCTGTGCCCAGAGGGCACAGATTGCACTAGGTGATTTCCTCTTGGGTCACAAATGTAGGCACTAAGTAATTGTCTCTTTTGAGTTCTCAAGAATGTCTGCACTTGAGAACGCCCAGCTCTCTCCCCACATGCTTTGGGTGCAAGAAACTGTGGGACCAGTTCACTTCAGTTCAGTTCAGTTCTGGGCACAGGCAGAAACTAGCACATTCCTGCTGCTGACTGCTCCTATATTCCTGTATCCAGAGGCACTATGCAGTTTCTTTTTGGGCCAGGGATGTGGGCAGAAGTGGGCAGAAGTAGAGGTCTGTCCTGTGGTCTCAGGATTGTCTGTACTTCTTGGCTTCTATTGGTTTTAATCATGAGAAATTCTATATTTCTTACTTTTTTTAAAATATAGTTGTCCTCCTTGGGTTGGAATTTCTGTATCATATTCTCTGTATGGATGTGTAACTGGAGACATATTCTTTGAATTTGGTTTTGTTATAGATTATTTTAGTTTCGCCATCTACGGTAACTGAAAATTTTGCTGGTGCAATAGTGTTGGCTGCTATCCGTGGTCTCAGTGTTTCTTGTACCACTGCCCAGGCCCTTTTACCCTTTTCTTTGTTAGATGAGAATTTCAGTACGGGTTAAACAGGTCTGCCTTTATATGTTACTTGGCCTTTTTTCTTGCTGCTTTTAAAATTCTTTCTTTGTTATGTACACTTAATGTTTTGATTTTCATGTGTTGGGAGGATTTTCTTTTCTGCTCCCACATATTTGGTGTCCTCTAAGCTTCTTGTACTTTTATGTGCATCTATTCATTTATGTTAAGGAAATTTTCTTCTATGAATTACTTGAAGATGTTTTCTGGGCCTTTGAACTGGGAATCTTCTTCTTCTTCTTCTTCTTCTTCTTCTTCTTCTTCTTCTTCTTCTTCTTCTTCTTCTTCTTCTTCTTCTTCTTCCTCTTCCTCTTCCTCTTCCTCTTCCTCTTCCTCTCCCTCTCCTTCCTTCTCCTGCTCCTGCTCCTCCTGCTCCTGCTCCTGCTCCTCCTCCCCCTGCTCCTCCTGCTCCTCCTGCTCCTGCTCCTCCTGCTCCTGCTCCTCCTCCTCCTCCTCCTCCTCCTCCTCCTCCTCTTCCTCCTCCTCCTCCTCCTCTTCCTCCTCCTCCTCCTCCTCCTCCTCCTCCTCCTCCTTCTTCTTCTTCTTCTTCTTCTTCTTCTTCTTCTTCTTCTTCTTCTTCTTCTTCTTCTTCTCTATCTCCTTCTCCTCCTCTTCCTCCTCTTCTCCTCTTTGCTTCTTCTCCTACTATTCTTAGGTTTGGTCTTTTCATAATATCCCACGTTCCCTAAATATTCTGTGACATGAACTTTTTACATTTGCATTTTCTTTACTGATATATTAATTTTCTTCTACTCACATCTTCTTCACTGAGGTTTTCTCTTCATTTCTTTATTCTATTGATACATAAGTCTAATTTCCCTGTTCTTTTTCCTAGTTTTTCCGCCAGAGAGGATTACCTTGGTTTTTTTGCTAACTTTATTGCTTCCATTTCACTTTTTTCAGATCTTGGCAGTTTCATGCTTACCTTTCAGCTCTTTGTATTTTCCTATATGTCTTTATATTTACTTTTTCCTTTTTAAATATGTTTACCTGCTTGAATGTATTTTCCTAATGGATTCATTCATAATCTCTTTATTTACTCAAGGCATCTATCATCTTTATAGGGTTGGATTTAAGGGTCTCTTTTTGTACTTCATTTTCATTAGGATATCCTTGGTTTGTCCTAACAGAATAGCTGGGCTGTACTGATGGCATATTGCCCTGGGTCTTATTGCTTGTGTTCCTCTGCTGCTCCTTAGGCATCTAGTTTTTCCTGGTGTTGGCTAGATGTCCTGATCACAGCAGACTTCTCAGGAAGTTTTTTAGAGAGTCATTAGCTGACAATGGTGGTTTAGAGTGCTCTACCATTGGTTGGCTGTGCCTCAGGCAGACCCTACACTGAAGAATGCATTTCAGGTGCCCCCAATTCAGCAATCTGTATCCCAGAAAACCCAGTTATGGCAGGACAGATCCAAATAGAATGGGTGGTTGGACAGAATTACAAGCTGGTTAGTTTTGGGTCCCCTGAAGAATCCCACAGGGAGGCTAGAAGCTCTTGGGTTCCTGCAAGTCTCTTTTGAACTGAGCAGCAAGGCCAATCATAGACAATGTTGCTCAGGTGGGCCTATGTATGACTCATCTCTTCAGCCTGTCCCATTTATACTTCTTGGGGTGACAAGCAGATGCAACTATGATGGGTAGCTAGAGTTCCAAGCTGTTTGGTTTAGGGATCCTGAACTGTTCCAAGTGCAGTTAGGAATTTCTTGTTTTCCCTCAGGGCTTCTCTTTCTGAATCTTCCTATTTAAAATTGATTTACTGAGGTATCTTAACACCTGCTGTGTGAACCAATTCAAATGATTGTCCCAAAATCTGATTGACCTGCCCCCATGCCTCAATTTAGAAGTGCCATACTAAAAACCAGCTGGTGGCTCTCTGTTTTACCCTCTCTCTGTGACAAAATCTTTATATACAGTAGCTCTCTTTTCATTCCTCCCTACCTTTTTATCCTTTCTGCACCTTATCTATGTGGACAACTCTTTATACACAACAGTTCTTTTCTTCTTTCTTTCTTTCTTTCTTTTCTTTCTTTTCTTCCTTTCTTTCATCTTTCTTTTTTCCTTTCTCTCATCCCATCCATGAACCTATTATAAATTCCTTTATAAAAATGCATCCTCTTTATGGTCTATGACTTCCCAAGATAAGCAACCAGAATCACTCTGTAGACATTGTGTGACCACTAATTACAGCATTATAACTCATATCTTAATCATATACAAAGCAAGAAAGTTTCCATCCCTTTAAAAGGTGTGTGTTATTTTTTTTCCCCTGTTTAAATTCCAGGCATTTATATTTTCAGGATGGATTCCTCAAGTCATTCTTCCAGTTAGAAAACTTTTGGAAAGGTGAACCAGTTTCCACAGCAATACAGATATAGACATAGACATAACAATACACACACACACACACACACACACACACACACACACACACACACACACAAAATCATACCACCACATCTCAATGGACAGCTGAAGTTCATTACTTAAAGCAATTCAAAGAGAAATAAATTTATTTAGATCTTGATAACATTTCTCACTTGGAATCTGCTACTGTTTTTCATCCCTAAGGTCTACCATTTGATGAAGAAGGCATTAAGAATTGTCCAGAGAAAAGAAATTTGCCTTTAGGCAAACTTCTATCTAGGTGCTATATAAACTTTTGGAGTATATATTGATTCTCGGTGAAAGAAAGACAAATGATGTTTCAACCTATATGAGGAGAATCAATAAAAGAATAGAAATATGGAACATAATAAAACACCTAGAAGGACTTGAAATATATCTGTCATATGCCTACTCCCTCATATTTGGATAAATTAAGTACTATTCATGAGACAGTTCTCTATATCATCTACTAGGAAACAAAATTGAAGGTGAGACTACATTGTACTTTAACTTTCTCTCACTTTCATTCATTTGTACTTGACTTTCCCTCAAGCTGTGTCAGCACATATTAAATTTCTTGCCTTGAAGTTCTGTTAAGTTAATACTAGGAAGTGGGAGATGTTAGCTGTTAGCTGTAATTGAAAAGTGAACCTTGAACACAACAGGACACAGACTGTTCATTTCAATTTGTTAGGAAGTAGAGGTAGAAGCAAGCTGACAAAGGAAACACTAATCAGTCAGATAGACTTTTCTGAAGCATGATAAAATATATGCCTAATAGGTGGAATAAGCTAAAAATGCTCTTACCTTTCTGACAGGGTTACATTACTCAGAGTGATTATTTCCAACTATACTAATTTGCTCACAAATTTCAAATTTCACAGTTGAATAATATTCCATTATGTAAATGTACCATATTTTAATTATCCATTCACCAGGTACCTTTAGATGATTTCCATATCCTGTCTATTGTGAACACTACAGAAATTAGCATGACTAAAAAAGTATCTCTGTAGTGAGATATAGAGTCCTTTGAGAACATGTGTAGTAGATGTACAGCTTTGAATGAATTTCCACATTGATTTCCATGATATCTGCAGATATGTGTACTACCATCAACAATGAATAATTATTCTTACTTCCCCACAATTGTCATGACATCTGTTGCTGCTCTCATTTAACATATTTCATAGCTTCTTTGGATATTATGAGAGCTAGTACTCAAGAAGATGTCTCTAAGTTAGCACCCGATGAAGTCTTCCAATTGTTCAGTATGTGGTATCCTCAGCACCCAAATATTGTGAGTCAGAGCTGCGATAGAAAAACCAACCCACCCATAAAACTTTCAAACCAAAATTTTTACTGATCACAAGAAATGGAGGCATGGGGGATGGAGCAGAGGGTAACCAATAACCATCCCAACTTGAGACCCAGACCAAGGGAAAGCACCAATCCCTAACACAATTAATAATATTCTCTTATACTTGCAAACAGGAGCATATTGTCTTCTGAGAGGATCTATGCAGAATCTAACTCAGAGGGATACAAATACCCAGAAACAAATAGTAGATGGAGCATGGAGACTTTTAGGAAAAACAAGGAGGAAGTACTGCAGGCCTGCAAGGAGTTAGAAACGTCACAGGAAAACAACAGAGCCAACTAACCTGGCCCCTTGGGGTTTGCAGAGTCTGAACCACCAACCAAAGAACATACACTTGCTGGACCTAGTTCATACCAAATATATGTAGCAGATGTGCAGCTTGGTCTTCATGTGGGTTCTGAAAAACTGAAGCAAAGGCTATCTCACAAGCTGTTGCCTATATGTGGGGTATGTTCAAGTTGGGATGCCTTGTCTGGCCTCTCAGTGTAAGAGCAAGTACCTAAGCTTGCAAAGAGTAGGAAGTGCCAGGATGGGGAGATAAACGGTGTGGGGGGGGCCTCTACCTTGCCAGGTGAGAAGGGGAGAAGGGAAGAATTGTGGGAAAGGGTGATGAGAAAGAAGACAGTGAGTAGGATATAAAGTGGATGAGTAAGAAACCAAATTAAATTAAGAAGAAAGAAAATGGTCTGTAGGATTGCCTACAGACTGACCTTGTAGATTCATTTTCTGAATTAAAGTTTCCACCTCTCAGATGACTATAGAGCCCATCAAGTTGACATAAAACTAGCCAGCACATGAGATTTGTTCATCAGATTCTTTCTCTCAAGGCAAAGGAATCAATGAAGAGGAAGACATAGAAAAATTGTAAGAGCCAAAGGTGTTGGATAAATCCAAGGAAAGAGTGTCTTGTAGACACAACAGGACTGCACAGGTACACTTACAGGCTATAATAGCATACACAAGTCTACTAAAAGTTAAAACCAGAAAAAAATCCATGCACCGAGAAGAAAATGTGAAAACAAGGTCCTACCCATACTCAGTAAGTTATTTGCAATTGCTAGTTATTGGGGAAGTGAAAGATGAATGTCTGCCAATGGAACATCACTGGGTATATCAAACATACTGTAGGGTCACCAAAAACAGGTTTGGGGTTTTAGTTTGTTGTTATTTTTTTTTTTTTTTATTTTTTCTTATTTATTTTGGTTTTTACTTTTTGTGTCTCTTCTCTCTCTCTCTCTCTCTCTCTCTCTCTCTCTTTTTTGAGATACCAAGAGAAAAATGACATAGGTAGATGATAGATAGATAGATAGATAGACAGACAGATAAATGAGAGAAATAGACACACACACAGAGAGAGAGAGAGAGAGAGAGAGAGAGAGAGAGAGAGAGAGAGAGAGAGAGCGAGAGAGCGCAAATATGGTGGGAAAGGAGACAGGGAAGATCTGGAAGAAGTTGTAGGAGGGAAAATATATTGGATATAATAATTTAAAAAATTCATGGCCGGGGGAGTGCTAAACTCCCAGAAGTGGGGACAATCATGAGAACGCAGGACTGACTGTCACTTCTGCCCACTTCTGCTCACATACCAGGCCCAGGAAGAAACTGCATAGTGCCCCTGGATACAGGAATATAAGAGCAGTCAGCAGCAGGAAACTGCTGGTTTCTGCCTAGACCCAGAACTGAACAGAACCAGTCCCACAGCTCCCTGCACCCAAAGCCCATAGGGGAGGGAGCTGGAGACTCAGAAATGCAGACAATCCTGAAAACTCAGAGCTCCCTATTTCCAGATCCAGCTGAAAAAAAGAACAGATCTACAAGAGTGCTGGCACACAGGTGTAAATGAGGGTAAATTCACTGTCAGAGACAGCAAGACAATCTAACACTGGAGACAACCTGATGGCAAGAGGCAAGCAAGGAGAGCCGAGTTCTCCTACGAAAGCAAATATTGGATATCCAAACACAACAGAAAAGCAAGATTTATATTTAAAAATCACATTTTATGAGGATGGAGGTCATTAAGAAGGACATAAATAAATCTCTTAAAGAAATACAGGACAAAACAAGTAAATAAGTAGAAGCCCTTAAAGATGAAATACAAAAATTCCTTAAAGAAATATAGGAAAACACAACCAAACAAGTGAAGGAATTGAACTAAATCATCCAATATTTAAAAAGTGGAAATAGAAACAATAAAGAAAGCACAAAAGGAAGACAACTCTGGAGATAGAAAACATGGGAAGGAAATCAGGGAGTCATAGATGCAAGTAACTGACAGAATACAAGAGATAGAAGAGAGAATCTAAGAGGCAGAAGATACTATAAAAATATCAACACAACCATCAAAGATAATATACAACTCAAAAAGGTCCTAGCCCAAATCAACCAGGAAAATGAGGACAAAATGAGAAGATCAAACCTAAGGATAATAGGTATAGAAGAGAGTAAAGACTCCCAAATTAAAGGACCAGTAAGTATCTTAAACAAAATTATAGAAGAAAACTTCCCAAATCTAAAGAAAGAGATGCCCATAAACATAAAAGCATACAGATCTCCAAATAGATTGTACCAGAAAAGAAATTCATCCCATCACATAATAATCAAAAACACCAAATACACAAAACAACATAAAAAAGTTAAAATCAGAAAGGGAAAAAGGTCAAGTAAAATATAAGGGTAGACAGAAATACACCAGACTTCTCACCAGAGACTATGAAAACAGGAAGATCCAGGGCAGATGTCACACAGACCCTAAAAGACCACAAATGCCTGCCCTGGATACTATGTCCAGCAAAACTCTCAATTCAGGTACATGAAGAAACCAAGATATTGCATGACAAAACAAAATTTACACAATATCTTTCTACAAATCCATCTCTACAAAGGATAATAGATGGAAAACTCCAACACAAGGAGGGAAACTACACCATAGGAAAAACAAGAAAGTAATCTCCCTGCTATGACCAAAAATAAGAGTACCACACAAACATAATTCCACTTCTAACAACAAAAATAACAGGAAACAACAATTACTATTCCTTAATATCTCATAATATTAATGAAATCAATACCCCAATAAAAGACATAGACTAACTTTCTAGATATGTAAAGAGGACTCCACCTTTTGCTGCATACAGGAAACACACCTCAGAGACAATGACAGATACTTCATCAGAGAAAAAGGCTAGAAAACAAATTTCTGAACAAATGGTCCAAAGAAACAAGCTGGAGTAGCCATTTTCATATTTTATTAAATCAACTTTCAACAAAAAGTCATAACAATGCCAAGCAACCAGAGCTTCCAGGGACTAAGCCACTACCTAAAGACTATACATGGACTGACCCTGACCTTG
Source organism: Rattus rattus (assembly GCF_011064425.1). NCBI lineage: Eukaryota > Metazoa > Chordata > Mammalia > Rodentia > Muridae > Rattus > Rattus rattus. Next base: position 52,501,013 of record NC_046172.1, read on the forward strand.
ACCCCATAGGGTAGCAATGAATATCCTAGTAAGAGCACCAGGAAGGGGAAGCCCTGGGTCCTGCTAAGACTGAACCCCCAGTGAACTAGACTGTTGGGAGGGCGGCAATGGGGGAGGGGGGGAGGAACACCCATAAGGAAGGGAGAGGGGATGTTTGCCTCGAAACCGGAAAAGGAATAACACCAAAATGTATATAAGAAGTACTCAAGTTAATAAAAAAAAAGTCATTAAAAAACATAAGGAATGACAGTTGATATTCATCAAAGGAAAAATCCACCAAGATGAACTCTTAATCCTACATATCTATGCTCCAAATGCAAAGGCACCTGCATTCATAAAAGAAACCTTACTAAAGTTCAAATAACACATTGTACCTCACACATTAATAGTAGGAGATTTCAACATCCAACTCTCATCAAGGGACAGAGCATTGAAATAGAAATTAAACAGAGATATAGAGAAATTAACAGAAGTTAAAATCCAAATGGACTTAACAGATACTTTAGAACATTTCATCCTAAAAACAATGAATATAACTTCTTCTTAACATCTCATGGTACCTTCTCCAAAATTGGCCATATAATCGGCCACAAATAGGCCTCAACAGATACAAGAGGATAGAAATAATCCAATGCATCCTATCAGATAACCACAGACTAAGTCTGGTATTCAATAACAACAAAAACGACAGAAACACATATACATAGAAGTTGAACAATGTTCTGCTCAATGATAGTTTGTTCCAGGAAGAAATAAAGAAAGTAATTAAAGACTTTCTAGAATTTAGTCAAATTGAAGGCACAAGCTACCCAAACTTATGGAACAGATGAAAGCACTGCTAAGAGGAAAACTCATAACTCTGAGTGCCTCCAAAAACAAATAGGAGAGAACATATCAGCCGCTTGACAGCACACATAAAAGCTCTAGAACAAAAAGAAGCAAATACACCCAAGAGGAATAAAAGGCAAGAAATAATCAAACTCAGGGATGAAATCAACCAAGTAGAAGCAAAAAGTATAAAAAGAATCAACAAAACCAGGGGCTGGTTCTTTGAAAAAAATAAACAATATAGATAAACCCTTAGCCAGACTAACCAGAGCACACAGAGAGTGTGTCCAAATTAACAAAAGCAGAAATGAAAAAGGAGACATAACAACAGAATCTAAGGAAATTTTAAAAAATCATCAGATGTTACTACAAAAAGCTATATTCGACAAAATTGGAAAGTCTGGAGGAATTGGACAACTTTCTAGAAGAATACCAGGTACCAAAGTTAAATCAGGAACAGATAAACCAGCTAAGCCACCCCATAACTCCTAAAGTATTAGAAGCAGTTACTGAAAGTCTCCCAACCAAAAAGAGCACAGGACAAGATAGGTTTAGCAGAATTCTATCACACCTTCACAGAAGACCTCAAACCAATACTCTTCAAACCATTCCACAAAATAGAAACAGACAGAGCACTACCAAATTCCTTCTATGAAGCCACAATTACTCTTATACCCTAAACCACACAAAGACCCAACAAAAGAAAGAGAATTTCAAACCCATTTTCCTTATGAATATTGTTGCAATAATACTCAATAAAATTCTCGAAAACCGAATACAAGAACACATCAAAACAACCATCCTTCATGATCAAGTAGGCATCATCCCAGGGAAGCAGGGATGGTTCAATATAAGTAAATCCATCAATGTAATCCACTATATAAACAACCTCAAAAATGAAAATGACATGATCATTTCATTAGATGCTGAGAAAGCATTTGACAAAATTCAACACCAGTTCATGATAAAAGTCCAGGAAGTATCAGGAATTCAAGGCCCATACCTAAACATAGTAAAAGCAGTATACATCAAACCAATAGCTACCATTAAACTAAATGGAGAGAAACTTGAAGCAATCTCACTAAAATCAGGGACTAGACAAAGCTGCTCACTCTCTCCCTACTTATTCAATATAGTACTCGATGTCCTAGCCAGAGCAATCAGACAATGAAAGGAGGTCAAAGGGAAACAAATTCTAAAGGAAGAAGTCAAAATATCACTTTTTGCAGATGACATGATAGTATACTTAAGTGACCCCAAAAGTTTCACCAGAGAACTACTAAGCCTGATAAATAACTTCAGCAATGTGGTTGGGTATACAATTAACACAAACAAATCAGTAGCCTTCTCTACTCAAAGGATAAACAGGTTGAGAAAGAAATCAGGGAAATGACACCTTTTACAATCGTGCCATATTCATTGCAGCCTTATTTATCATAGCCAGAAGCCGGAAAGAACCCAGATGTCCTTCAACAGAGGAATAGATATAGAAAGTGTTGTACATCTACACAATGGAGTACTACTCAACAATGACTTCATGAAACTCATAAGCAAATGGATGACCTAGAAACTATCATCCTAAGTGGGATACCCCGATCCCTAAGATATACACATGGTATGCATTCAGTAATAAGTGGATATTAGTCAAGGTGCTCGAATTATCCAAGATTCGGTCCACTGACCACATGAAGCTCAAGAAGAAGGATGACCAAAGTACTGATGCTTCAGTTCTTTTTAGAAAGGGAAACAATAATATTCATAGGATTAAAGATAGAGACAAATTTGGAGCAGAAACTGAAGGGAAGGCCATCCAGAGACTGCCACACCTGGGGATCCAGTTTGTATACATACAGCCACCAAACCTAGACATTATTTCTGACTCCAAGAAGTGCAGGCTGACAGGCATCTGATATAGTTGTCCCTGAGAGGCTCTGCCAGAGCATGACAAGTACAGAGGTGGATGCTTACAGCCAACCATTGAATTGAGAACGGGATCCCCATTGGAGGAGTTAGATTAAGGATTGAATGAACTGAAGGGGTTTTCAACCACTCAAGAACAACAATACCAACTAACCATAGCTCCCAGGCACTTAACCACCAACCAAAAAATATACATGGACAGACCCATGGCTCCAGCTGCATATGTAGCAGAGGATGGCCTTGTTGGGCACCAGTGGGAAGGAGAGGCCCTTGGGCCTGAAAGGTTGGACCCCAGTAGGGGAATGTTGGGGGAGGGGAAGGGGACTGGTTCTAGAGGGGGAACACCCTTATAGAAGAAGAGGGAGGGGGATGTGATGGGGGGACTTATGTCCAGGAAACCAGGAAAGGGAATAGTATTTGAAGTGTGAATTAACAAATATCCAATAAAAGAAAACAATCATGGAAGCATGTAAACCTTATACAAACAAATGAGCAAACAGACAAACAAAAATGTTTCTTGAAAGAAACTGGACTTATAATGAGGAATGCTGCAAAAAATCAGATTCCCTCAGGTTCATTAGTTAATTCTGTAAAAAAAAAAAAATATATGACGCAATTGCTATCAATACCTCAAATGTCCCTTAAGATAATACAAGTTAGACTTTCTAATTAATTTTGCTGTCATTATTTCTCAAATATTAAAACAATTGAATATTACAGTACAAAACACACAGAAGAATTTTAATTCTCGCAGTTGTCAAAAATCAGAAAAAAAGGCCAAATTGAGAGCAGATTTGATATTTTCTGAAGTTTTCCTTTATAGTTGATGATGAATTTTAGCATTGTGGAAAAACAACAAGATCCCTTAGTCTGTCTTACAATAATATAATTCCCAGTTATATTTTGTTTTCATGAAAATATCTCCACAATGACTCTACTTATTAATCTCAAAAATTTAATTAATTTTTAAACATGACTAGTTGTAGGGGAGTGATGATTTAAATCATAATAGGTAATTAAAAGCATATTAATAAACAATGAAAAGGAAGAGAAAATATTAAGAAAGCAGGATAAAGTGTAGACTTCATCGGACACAAACACATATAGACTTACTCTTGTGATATATCTATTACTTTCTATCATTTTTAAAGATGCCTCACTTTGAGAACTCTGCCTACATTTACTACATTTCCCTGTAATTGATGTTAATTTTTAAACTCCTCCTCACTGAATCTTATACCCATATTTCAAATTCTTAGGGAGTAGCATCCAAAAACTAGACAAATACTTTCATGTTTATGTTTTCTCTTATCTGAGAAGTGCTAAGGAAAAGAAGGAGAGAGACAGTGAGAGACACAGAAGCTCCAGACAGTGATTTGAAATTTCAAAGTAATGCATTAAAAAACATGAACAGGGTACAGGTGTTTATTAGTAAGTATAAAACAATTTCATTAAGAAACAAAGAAAATACATCCATTTTGTTGCTTTCAGGTCAAAGGGAACAAAGAAAGTACATTGTTGCCTATTTGAGTGAGTCTGTGTATAATAGAATGTACTTATAATTCAAATGGATTTTATGTTTATGTATTTAACTACACAGATGGAGTTTTACAATTTATTGAATTTTTGTCCACTTTCTTCACATTCAATGAAATGATCTGTCCCAGAATACATGCAGATTCTCATTTTGGAAAAAAAAATCATGACGTTAGCCTACATTAATTGCTTCTTTTTAAAGGGAAAGCAGGCAATCTCTCTTGATAGAAGTAGTTTTTATGACCTTTGGGAACAAGTGGTAAGAGAATGAACTCTAATATGTGTCAGGGATTATTTTACTGAAGTGTTAAATTATATGCTTTTAGGAACTTGGAAACTATATTCAATACTAAATCTCATTATAAGTATTAGGATCCCCTTGGCAATGTGGCAAAAACTGGTCAGTGACCACCCCAAGGTATAGAGAGAAGTTGACAGGAACTAAAAATGAATAGAATCAGCATTCTTTTCTCCTCATGCAGAGAAACTTTAATTGACCCTGGGCTAGTGGCTATCTTTGAAGTTGTGATACTTGACTCATGATTATTTTCTAGCCCCAACATTTCTGCTCTTCTCATTACCATGTATTTGTGTTTGTCTCAACATGGTAAAGTTGTCATTTTGGTAAAGTTTCATTCTGTTTCCTTGCAGGGGAAGCATTCAATTTTCCACATTTATCTTTTATTAAGTCAGATGTACTCTTATCATTTTTATTCTAGTAGAATAATGAACAGGCTGAGGTAAATTAAAATTGCATTTAATTTCATGTATGAAAAGAGACTAGAAATGAAACATTAAATTTGTTGGATGGTGGAACTATTATCAAGATTTTTTACCTGATTATAAAATGCGCATTATTTCTAACACACTAAATGGTTAGAATACATGAAAAACCTATAGTATGTCAAAAATAGTAGAAATATGACAGTTAAATGTTATAATTTTCATTTGACTACTAATAAAACTGAGACTTCGAAGATCAAGTAAAATTTCTAGATTACAAAGTTTATTGTTTAGTCCTGAATCCTTAGCCGGATTTTAGTTTTTACAAAACAAAACAAAACAAAATCTCCTCATGTTCTTAATATCACAAATATCAACTTTTATTATCCATTCTGCAGTGTCTTCCAGCATGACCAGTCATTCAGTAGCATTATATCTGAGGAAATATGATGTCTCTCTAAGTTTTTATGTCATCGCAACATAAGCTATGGTTTTATAACAGAAAAAAAAGACACAATTCAGAAAATGTCTCAATGAGGACACTTTCTTAGTTAGTGATTAATAGGGAAAGCTTGGCTCATTGTTAGGGGTGCCATCCCTGGGCTACTCAGTATGTGATGTAAGAAAGGCTGAACAAGCCATGATGAGCAAGTCAGAAAGCACCAGCCCTCCATGTCCTCTCCACTGTCTCTTGTAGTGCTTGAGTTCCTTTCCTGACTTCCTTGATGATAAACCCTAATGTGGAAGAGAAAGCCAAATAAACACTTCCCTTTCCCAACAACTGTTTGGCCATGTTACCCTGATTAAGCCAACTGTCCTGAATAAAATGGGAAATGTTTTTATCAAATACCTTGATAAGACAGTAAAAACTCATTATATACCACAAATGTTATAGAGTAGAATTCGTAGTTTTGGTTTTAATGAGAACTAGTGATCTGTTAAGTTATTACCGATTCCAAATTTTTCTTCTTTTTTAGATACTATTTTTTTTTTTTTTGGTTCTTTTTTTCGGAGCTGGGGACTATTTTATTTCCTAAGACCTCAATAATGATTCTGTCTCTGTCTCTGTCTCTGTCTCTGTCTCTGTCTCTGTCTCTGTCTTCTGTCTGTCTCTCTCTCTCTCTCTCTCTCTCTCTCTCTCTCTCTCTCTCTCTCTCTCTTTCTCTCTCTCCTTTTCCCTGGGCACATGCATGCTCACAAGCCTTCCCTGGAAAGGAATTTGGATTTGTTTTTTTCCTTTTAGTTGTTTTCATTGGTTTGTGCTACGTGTAAATCAAATGTTTTTATTAAAATTAATGAAGGATGAGTTTCAAAGGGGGCCTGTGACAAAAAAAAGAGAGACTTAGGTACTTGTTAATAATGATGATTTTTGAACAGAACTAAATCATGGAACTTTTTTTCAGCCAAATAGAGGATGTGTGTTTTCAGAGCAAAAAGTTCCAAATGAATTCAGGTTTTCCTTGAATTGGAAAAACACTAGTTAATATATTTAAACTACACACACACACACACACACACACACACACACACACAGAGAGAGAGAGAGAGAGAGAGAGAGAGAGAGAGAGAGAGAGAGACTATAAAATTGTACCAGACAGATATTGCTTGCCTATAATAACTGTTGTGGAACTGAACTCAAGAGGAGACTATGCACTTGATGTTCTTAGTATTTAAAACATAAAATTAGTGTAATAAAATGGATAAACAAGCCCAACAAAATATGTGTTTGTTTTATGCTCAGAATTTGAGTTCTAGAGAATTGACCACTGACCAGCATTTCTCCTGTAGACACTTCTGTCTTCATTGGACAGGGTGAAGTTCCTCACAGAATGATGAGGATAGAGGAGTCTACTGAGTCCACCCTTCACCTTTCAGCTCTAGACACACCTATTGTCCTCAGCTGCTGTCTAATATGTTTGTATGTGTCTGTGTAACTACAATGCCCGAGAAGGGCAGAAGAGGTAATCTCCTTCCCAGGAATTATGTGTGGATGTCAGCTGCCCAAAGTGTATTTTATGGTCCTAATTTAGATCACCTGGAAAATGAACAAGCATTATTAACTGCTAAACTATGTAGTGTATTGTACCACATATACTTTAGTCATTCATAGGCTGAAGAACATTTCACTTCTTTCTACTTCCTTGTTATTTGGAATAGAGCAGCAAGAATATGGCTGAACGACTCTATGTGGCATAAAATATTGAATCCAATGGACCTAGGAGTGGTATATCTGGGCCATATATTAGATTTCTTTTTAGATTTTTTGGAGAACTGTTCACAATGATTTTTGTAGTGATTGCACAAACCAAAATGAATGAGGCTTCCCTTTAACATCCCAAATACATTCAATCATTTCTTTTCAATTATTCAGTCATCCCTTGCCATTCTGACTGGTATAATATGAATTCTTAAAGTTGTATTAATTTGAATTTTTCTAATTACTAGTAACACTGATTACTTTTTATGTTTTTAGCCAAAGTAAAATAGTTTAAAGTGTTGCTATGTATTTATTTGATATGTGCATTATAAATTTTCAAATGGTGTGTCTTTTCATATTTCTACTATTTTAAACAATAGACTGTGTATGTGTGTGTGTGTGTGTGTGTGTGTGTGTCACAGACAACCTACACACTTGTATATACGTTGTGTTTCTGGTGACCTACAAAATTGCCCAGTGCAAATACACAAAGACAACCTACTATATTTTCTCTATCAATTTTATAAATTTAGCTGTCATATTTAGGTGGAGTATTCATTTTTCAGTTAACTTTACATGTGTACTGTGTTTATTGTTTGTTCTACATATGAATATAAACATTCTAGAATTATGAAAATATTTTATTGATTCTTGAAGAAAATTAAATCTTATGAAACACCTACTGCCCACATATGTAGAAATCTATTTCCAAATAGCCAATTATGTGTTATTGGTTAATGTTCCTGTCTTTATGCCACTGTCTCACCATCTTTATGGTATAGATAGCTGTGAAATAGGAAGTATAAATTACTGGACATTTTTCTTCTTTTATATAATAAATTTAGCCATTCGATGGCATTTACAGAAAATTTTTAGTTTAAGTGGGCATAGTTTTATAAAAATGCCTAAAGCTATTTTAAATGATGTTATTGTATTGGGCCAGTATAGGAATTCAACATTACTATAAGTATGAAGCACCTACTTTATAAAATAGAATGTATTATACATATTAATGTTTTTTACTCAATTTAGTATGTTTTAAAATATTATTCCATATGTTTTTGCACTTTTTAATTAAATTTACACACACATATTTGTAAATTTGTGATGCTTTGGCAGATGCTGGTTTATTTTCTACTTCTCTATTGACATATTTACAAATAAAGAATTTTTGTTTCTGAAATATGAATAATGTGACTATTACTGATACAAATTTTATTTTACTTTTCAGTTTCTTTGGCTGTTCTTTGGGAAGTTTCCAAAAAATCCATCATGTCATCTCACAAGCTTCTAAAGCTTAGCTTACTTTTACTGTTTTATTCTTCTTTGATAGTTCTTATTGCTAAGCCTTGACTTTCCTTAATCCTTTACCAGCATGGTTCCATTTCAAATATTTCCTTTTAGATGATCCATCTGATTATTTATATTTTTCAAGGATTGAGCATTGATTTGTTACTCTTAACATCTTATTTTTTGACTGGACTCAGACTGAAAGGTACAGGATGTCAGTGAGGACAGCCAAATTCTCTCTTCACAATCTGTTCAGAGCGATTTTCTTTAGCTTCTTATGGCATATTGTGCAGCCTCACCCTCTTTATTTTTCTAGCTTTTAAAATAAGTTTATTTATTGAAAATATTTTTATGTGCTATATTCTGATCATAGTTTCTTCTCCACATTCTTCCTGTCCTGCAGTCATCCAATCCCATGTTTCTTAAAGAAATATAGAAAAAAGACAAATAAATAAAAAGACAAAGATGCATAAGAAACATACATACACAAAGAGTCATACATAAAATATAGAATTCATAAAAATACAAAATTTGGAACTAGAATACACAATAAAAACTTGTAAGGAAAAAACATGCCCAAAGAAAACAAGATGAGACAAAATATACCAGTACATTTCTTTTTCTGTTAACTTTCTACTGCTGGGTATATGGCCTATGCTTAAGTGTGTTTTATATACCCTGCAAGACTCCACTGTAGAAAACTACTTTTTATTCTCTGTAAGCCATCATCAATTGGAGATAACTTCTTGTTTAGTGATGGGAATTCATATCCACTATGCCATCTTGGATCCCATTTAGCTTGGACCTATGCAGGTTCAATGCATCTTGACACAGTCTATTTGAGTTCACATGTGTGCTAGTCCTGTTATGCCTAGGAAATACTGTGTCCTTGGTGTCATCCATACCTTCCAGCTCTTACAAGTTGGAAAAGGGTTGATAAAGATATCTCAATTATTACTTAGTGGTTTCAGTCTCAATACATTTTCTAGTTGTCAGTCTGTGTTAGTTCCTATCCCCTGCAGTAGAAATCTTCTCTGAAAATGGCTGAGTGAGACACTGATCTATGAGTATTAGAGAATGTTATTAGAAGTCATGTCATCACCAGATCCCTTTAGCAGAACAAAAGTATTTTGTATGCAGCTGCTTTGCCTGAATCATAGTGTTCTTTGCCATACAGACACTTTTCAGTTTCATTTGGTCCCATTTATTAGTTGCTGTTCTTAGTTCTATGCTATCAGTGTTCTGTTCAAAAACTTCTTTGTATGCAGACGATTTCAAGGCAGTTCCCTTTTCTTCTATCAGGTACATGTAGTCAGTCTTATTTGTCGGTGTTTATGTGAAAATCATGTGATTCTTTTCACCACAGCTCTGTTATACAAAATCTTCTTACCTTGTTTGTTAATGTCTTTTATTACAGCATACAACATATTGTCAAATATCATATTCTTTTCATAATGACTTATGTGCATAGGTGTTTTGTCTGCATGTTTGTCTGTGATGATGTAAGATTCCCTGAACTAGAATAAGGACAGTTATGAGATGTCATGTAGGTGCTGGGAATTGAATCAAGGACCTTTGGAAAAGCAGCCAGTGATAATAGCCACTGAGACAACTCTTTAGCTCCAAATATGACATCTTTAAGAGAGATTGAAAAGATTTCAGATTCTGCTAATTTTTTGAATCCCCACCACTGAGCCATAGTAGTATGTATAATTGCAGGAATATTCTGTTTTCATTTTTTTCTTTTGACAATGACTAAGTTGAGAACTCTCCGATTGGCATTCACAATACATCAGGAACAGACTTGCTCTTCCTCTCTCCAGTTCTCTTTGGTCTTTAACATGAATGATACTTATCCAACAGCAGATGTACTCTCTATGTATGAAGATGACTTGCTTCACAGAGAACCCTTGTTTGTCTCTTTCTACAGAGATTCAGACTGCAAAATCCCTTTACTCTTCACTCAGAGCCTCAGCAGCTACTTCTGTGACCACTTTCTTCTCTTAGTATGAAGCTTGCCTTCATCATAAACTTCAATGTGTTTCCAGACAGTGGCTGGAAAGGAGACATGGAACTTCATCTTTACACAACTAACCCATTTAGTAGGTACCAGTGAAAAGAGACAAGTGATTATTTTATATTCACTGTTCCTTTTGGCTTTGTGATAAAGTTTGCCTGTGGATTTTGTAACATGAAATATGTCAATAGTATCTCTCTTAGTATCCTTGTATGCTTACTCTATCATCTTTTCTTTCCACATTTTTATTTGTTTGAATAATTATTGAATATTTATTAGAAATAATATTCATTACTAATCACATTTTCTTCCATTCATTATGAATAGTGAGTGAGTTTAGTTTTAAAACTGTTCACTGTAAAATATCATAGTATTATGTGTTACATTTTGCTGTACCATTTCACCTTATTCTGTTCTATTGTGATATTAGTTTTAATCAGTTCTCTTTCTGATTTATTTTGGTTTAAGAGTAGACCTTAGTATAAAACTACATTAGCCACAGTACCAAGCTTTTTCTTTTTCTTTTTTTTTTTCTTTTTCGGAGCTGAGGACTGAACGCAGGACCTTGCACTTGCTAGGCAAGCGCTCTACCACTGAGCTAAATCCCAAACCCCAGTACCAAGCTTATTAATCTTTTTGAAGTCCCTATCTGCTGCCTATATCATTTGTGTCCATTGTAGCAAGCAAACAATTTGTAGTCCCTTAAGATTGCCAAGATACTTTTAATGTATGTTTTGTTCTGATTCTTTTATATTATCTGAAACTTAAACCCACTTGTGATTTAGAATTTGCGAGTGCTCTAAGATATCCCATATAGATTCTCTAACAGTCTTATGTATACTAAGAATTTAATAATTCTTGAGCACTTAAACTCTGAACTTTGGAATTTTAATGGAATTATATCCTTGACCTTTGAATTTTATCTCCAAGAACTATAAATGTTTTTATTGGATATTTTTTAGTTTGAATTTCAAATGTTATACACTTTCCAGTTTGCTGGCCATAAGTCCCCTATCCCATCACATCCCCCATCTTCTATGAGGGTGCTCACCCTCCTCATTCAACACCCCTCCTGCCTCCCTGCCCTGACATTCACCTGCACTGGGGCATCTTGCCTTGGCAGGACCAAGGGCTTCTCCTCCGATTGGTGCCAAGCAAGGTCATCCTGTGCTATACAGTTGGAGCAATGGGTTTGTCCATGTGTACTTAGATGATGGTTTACCTACTGGGTCTCTGACTTGTTGATATTGTTGTTCTTAAGTGGGATGGGAAACCTGCTCAGCTTCCCCAATCCTTTTTCTAACCTCCCATGGGAAAAATTGTTCTTAGTTCACTGTTTTGCTGTTAGCAGCCCGGCCAGTATTTGTCATTCTCCTGCTGGAGCCTCCCAGGCTCCTGTTAGGATACATTTCTTAGCTTTATCAATATTGTCTAGGTTTGGTAGCTGTATACATTGGGGCTGGATCCCCAGGTGGGCAAGCTCTGAATTGCCATTCCTTCAGCCTCTGCTCCAAACTTTATCTGCATATTTCCTTCTATGAATATTTTTAATCCCCCCTTTTAAAAAAGATCTGAAGCATCTACATTTGGTCATCCTTCTGAGCTTCATGTGGTTTTTGTGGATCCTATCTTTGGGTAAATTTGAGGTTTTTAGGCTAATATACATTTCTCAGTAAGTATACCATGTGTTTTTTTTTTTGTTGTTGTTTTTTTTTTGTGATTGGGTTTACCTCACTCAGATGATTGTTTTCTAAGTTTCATTCATTTTTGCCTCAATTTATTGCGTCATTGCTTTTGATAGCTAGTAGTATTCCATTGTGTAGATGTACCACATTTCTGTATCCATTCCTCTGTTGAAGGAGACATCTGGTTCTTTCCAGCTTATACCTAATATAAATAAGACTGCTATGAACATAGTGGAGCATGTGTCTTTGTTATATGTTGGAGCATCTTTTGTGTACATGCCCAAGGGAGGTATAGCTGGGTCCTCAGAATGATACAATGTCCAATTTTCTAGGAACTTCAGACTGCTTTCAGAATGGTTGGACAATCTGCCAATCCCCACCAACAACAATGGAGGAGTGTTCCTCTTTCTCTACCTTCTCCCCATCCTTACTTAACCATTTCTTATTATCTGAGTTTTGATCTTGCAAGTCATTCTGACTGATGTGAGGTGGAATCTCAGGGTAGTTTTGATTTTATTTCCCTGAAAACTAACGATGTTGAACATTTCTTTAGGTTCTTCTCAGCCATTTGATATTCCTCAGCTGAAAATTCATTGTTATCTCTGTACTCCATTTTAAATAGGGTTATTTGACTCTCTGGAGTCTAAATTCTTCAGTTCTTTGTATATATTGGATATTGAGAAGGACATAAATAACTCCTTTTAAAAATGCAGGACAAACGGTACAGAAATAGAAGCCCTTAAAGGGGAAACACAAAAATCTCTTAAAAGAATTACAGGAAAACAACCAAACAGGTGAATGAATTCAACAAAACCATCCAGGATTTAATAATAGAAATAGAAACAATAAAGGAATTACAAAGGGAGACAACCCTGGAGATAGAAAACCTAGGAAAGAAATCAGAAGTAATAGATGCAAGCATCGCCAAGAGAATACAAGAGATAGAAGAGAGAATCTCAGGGGCAGAAGATACCATAGAAAATATTGACACAATTGTCAAAAAACATAACTTTTAACAGTTTCTATCCAGCATGCATAGACAATAATAAGGTTCCTGTTATTTTATTTTATTTTCTTAGGCTCTAATTTTTGTGAAGTCTGATATTTAATGTTTGGTGAGCATTTGCCAGTGGATGCTGTCCAATTTTGTAGTTATTAGTAGTAGAAAGGATTATTTTGTTCCTGTCATGCTACCATGAACAGAATAATAAGTCTCTGCTCAGCTATTGAATGAATTGTTATGTGAATAAAACATAGTTAACAAAAGACTGCCAAATCAATATACACAAAATCTGAGAATCTATAAACATAGATAAAACATTGATTAAATTTATAACCAGAGTGCTGTGTTTTTCATATTTTTTGTGAGAGTCATTAAGATACATTATTTCATGTTGCCAAGAAAAACATGGTCCAAATAAAACATGGACCAAAATTTTATAGTTAATGGAAGATTCAGACTCCTCTATTTCTGTCAAAATTCTTTTAGTTGATAATATATATATACATATATATGTATATATATATATATGTGTGTGTGTGTGTGTGTGTGTGTGTGTGTGTGTGTGTGTGTACAGTGTAACTGGATAGACTGATTTTGTACCATTTAGAAAAGGAAAGAAAGAAATTCTATGTTGGTAAAAGACAGTATGACTTAAAGTATATATTCTACTGACCATTTGAGATCAAGAATTTTACTTTCCTGTATTCTTAGGTTAGCACTGATTAAATAGAATATTATTTATTATAGTAAAGATATTTTGAACAATTTGCTTTGTTTTTATCAAATTCTTAACTTTGTAATAATGTAATATCTACTAAGTTTCTGTACCATTAAAAGAAATCAAAAATATAAATGACAGAAAATTTACAAACTTCTAATATATTAGTTAATGAACAACATATGTCATGTTGTTTGCTACTTTGAAAGCAAAACATAATTTTATCCTGGGTTCTATTAACTTTAAATTTTATTAAGGAATAAAGAATGGTTAACATTTATACTTTCAAATGAAATATTTGGGAGTCTAGAATATAGTTCTTTTCTGGGCATTTGTAAGTAATCAACAAAGAGAAAACATGGATGCATTTAAATTCTGTGCAACTCTACTTAATATAACATTTAATCTGCTGACATTTAAAAGACATAATCTGTAATATCAAAGATTAATTATGAGAGTCAAGCATAATAAAATATATTATTACTGAATGGCCATCTTGTAGAATCTTTGCTATACTAATCATTTTCTGTAGCAATCTGTGCCGAATTAAAATGATGCTATCGATACTGATGTAGAAATCTTGTAGAATATAAATGTCAATTTTCTCCACCTGCTTAAAACTGTGCTATACATTTCCAAAATGGTGAATAAAATTCAAAGATATCAGTGAGTTATATTCATTAACATATGGAAGCATCTTACTTTTACCATAGCAGGGTTATAAAGCTTTGTTGTACATCAAATATTTTCTTGTTCCTGAATTTTATTGGTAATTATATTAAAAGACATACCTGATGTTTAACTAATAGTCAGCCTTGAACAACAATAGTGAGTAGCTTTGCTACTTTAACTAATATCATTTTCAAAATAATCATAGTGAAACACCATTGTTTATAACAGTTTTGGACATAATATGTAAATTTAGAATGGTTTGAACATGGGTTGTGCTGAAATAAGTATGGAATAATAAATCTCTTCCACTCACAAAGTTAGACTGCAGGGACACAAATAACACTATTAAAAATGGGGTTCAGATCTGAAACAAAGAATTCACAGCTGAGGAATGCGAATGGCTGAGAAACACACCTAAAGAAATGTTCAACATCTTTAGTCATAGAAATGTAAATCAAAACAACCTGAGATTTCACCCCTCACACCAGTGAGAATGGCTAAGATCAAAAACACAGGTGATAACAGATGCTGGGAGGGTGTGGAGAAAGAAGAACACTCCTCCATTGTTGGTGGGATTGCAGACTGGTACAACCATTCTGGAAATCAGTCTGGAGGTTCCTCAGAAAATTGGACATTGAACTACCTGAGGACCCAGCTATATACCTCTCTTGGGAATATACCCAAAAGATGCCCCAACATATAACAAAGACATATGCTCCACTATGTTCATAACAGCCTTATTTATAATAGCCAGAAGCTGGAAAGAACCTAGATGCCCTTCAACAGAGGAATGGATACAGAAAATGTGGTACATCTACACAATGGAATACTATTCAGCTTTCCAAAACAATGACTTTATGAAATCCATAGGCAAATGGATGGAACTGGAAAATATCATCCTGAGTGAGGTAACCCAATCACAGAAAAACACACATGGTATGTATTAGCCCAAATGCTTGAATTACCCTAGATGCACAGAACACATGAAACTTAAGAAGGATGACCAAAATGTGAATGCTTCACTCCTTCTTTAAAATGGGGAACAAGAATACCCTTGGCAGGGAATATGGAGGCAAAGTTTAGAACAGAGGTAGAAGGAACACCCATTCAGAGCCTGCCCCACATGTGGCCCCTACATATACAGCCACCAAACTGATAAAATGGATGAAGCAAAGAAGTGCAGGCCGACAGAACAGATGATCTCTCCCAGAGATACACGAGAATACCAGCAAACACATAGGCGGATGCCATCACAAACCACTGAACTGATAATGGGACCCTGAAGAAATCAGAAAAAGGACTAGAAAGAGCTTGAAGGGGCTTCGAGACCCATATGAAAACAAATGCCAACCAACCAGAGCTTCAAGGGACTAAGCCACTACCCAAAGACTATACATGGACTGACCCTGGACTCTGCCCTCATAGGTAGCAATGAATATCCTAGTAAGATCACCAGTGGAAGGGGGAGCCCTTGGTCCTGCTAAGACTGAACCCCCAGTGAACATGATTGTTGGGGGGTGGTGGTAATAGGGGAGGATGGGGAGGGAACAACCATATAGAAGGGAGGGGAGGGTTAGGGGATGTTGGCCCCAGAAAACCAGGAGGAATAACAATCAGTAAATAAGAAATACTCCAAGTTAATAAGATCAAAAATAAAGATGCTAGCTCTAAGCTCTTTCTACAGCACTATGTTTGCCTGGATGCTGCCAGGCTTCCCACTTTGATGACAGCAGACCCAATTTCTAAAACTGTAAATCAGTCCTAAATAAATGTTGTCCTGTGTAAGAAAAAAAAAAAGACTTTCCCCTGTGCTCCCTTTGAGCAGTTTTAGAATTTCAGCTCTACCATTAAGTGTCTTTGCTCTATTTTGAATTGATTTCTAGCCATTGTAAGAGATACGGTTTTACTTTTATCCTTCAATATGTGGGAGTCTAGTTTGCCCACACCACTTATTGAAGAAGCTGTGTTTTTCCAAATATATATTTCTTATCCATATTTGTCAAAATTAGGTGTCTCTATCTATCTGAGCCTATTTCATAATCCTCTTCCACTTTTTTCCACTCTAGACATCTTTTAATTGTATGTTAGTTTTATTCATTTACTTCTTTACCTTTTATCTTAGACTTACTATCCTTTGAGTCTGCTGTCAATAGGATCCTCTCCCTAACCTGGATTTCTTTTCCATAAAATTTTTATTGTTGGTTAGAAAGGTTATTAATACATTTCCGTTAATATATAAACATCCTACCATATACAAAGTATTTCTCAGATCTGATCTCTGTGGTCCTTTAATTATAGGCTCCAGTTGTTCAAAAATGGAGATATTTTAATTTGTTTTCCATTCTTTATAGAATTGATTTCTTTCTCTTACAATATCGATATAATAATGATATTTAACACTGTATTAAATAAGATTTCAGAATGTGAAAACAAACAAACAAACAAGAAATCTCTTCCTATATTTTTGCTCTGGTTGCAAAATATGTGACAAAGCAAATAAGATACACTTATATGATGTTCAAACTTTGCATGCATTAGTATCACCTGGAGTGTTTTTTAAAGCACAGTTGTTCAACTTCACACCTAGAGTCCATTAATGAATATAGAGCCAGGTTATTGTGGTTGTAACTCACTTTCAGACAATACTTATGATGTTCATGTCAAGATTCCGGTATTCTATGCTTTTGACCATTTAAAGGGAGATCCTGTTACCTTGTGCCATATTAAATGTTATATAAAGAAACTGAAAAACTGAAAGTTAGTGTAAGAATACATGTTATTGGAATTTTTATGACCTTTGATATATCACTCATTTATTGGTTGTGACTTTAAATTCATAAGAACAAAAAATATATTGAATTTTATCTGAGTAAAAGCAATTTCACCAATTGAAGTTTTTTGAAACACACTGAATTATGATTAAATAACACTTTTCAAATTTCATACAGTATATTAATATGTAAATTAAAATCCCAACTAATGAAAACCATGGTTAACTAGAAGTAATACTCACTGATACATTGATTTAGTAGTTTTAAGACAGAAAACAGAGAATACTTCCAGTTTTCATCTGTGCCTGGGAGCTGACCCTGTGCCACAGCCCTCTGCACTCCAATCATGCCCAAAGAAAACTTGTCCCCAAGTAATATTGACACACCCAATTTTACAGATGAGACCACCACTGTAGCCCCAAAATTGCCCAAGTAGGACTGGCCCAAGGCCAAGTAGACTCAAGAACCTCAGCACAGACAGGAACAGTATCTTTCCAGTTTCCATCTGCAACCTGGAGCTGAAACAGTGCCATAGCCCTCCACACCCCATTCTCACTCAAAAATGCTTGATCCCCACACCCCCATAGCAATGCTGACAAATCTAGGATCACAGGCTCACAGGAGGGATAAGATCCAGTCAGAGACATCAAGTGCAACTAACACCAGAGATAAACAGATGATGAGACAAGTGCAAGAACATAAACAACAGAAACCCATGCTACTTGACATCATCAGAACACAGTTCTCTTAGCACAGCAAGCACTGGATATTCCAACACATCTGAAAACCAAGATTCTGATCTAAAGTCACACGTCATAATGATGATAGAGGACTTTAATAAAGACATGAATAACTTCTTTAAAGAAATGCAAGAGAACATAGTAAACAGGAAGAATCCCATAAAGAGGAAACACATAAGTCCCTTAAAGAAATACAGGAAAACACAAACAGTTAAAGGAATTGAAAAGCACAGTACAGGATCTAAAAATGGAAATAGAAACAGTAAAGATATCACAAAGGGAGACAGCCCTGGGGATAGAAAACCTAGGAAAGAGTTCAAGATTCAGAGATGCAAGCACCCCCAACAGAATACAAGAGATAAAATAGATAATCTCAGATGTAGAAGATACCATAGAAAATACTGGCACAACAGTCAAAGAAAATGCAAAATGCAAAAAGCTCCTAATACAACATCCAGGAAATCCAGAACTCGTGAAAAAAAAAACCCAAACCTAAGTGAATAATAGACATAGAAGAGAGCACAGATTCCCAACTCAAAAGACCACTAAATGTCTTAACAAAATTGTAAAACATTTCCTTAACCTAAAGAAAGAGGTGCCCATAAACATACCTGAAACCTTTTGGACCCCAAATAGATTGGACAAGAATAAAGTTTCCTCCAGTCATTTAATCATCAAAACATTAAATGCACAGAGCAAAGAAAAAATACTGAAAGCAGTAAGAGAAAATTTTCAAGTAACATATAGAGACAGACATATCAGAATTGCACCAGAGTTCGTTTTTCTGCACTAGGATAATATTTACTTGTCCTTGGCAAAAAAGTCAAATGCTACATTTTTAAAAACAGAAAATCTCAAGACAATCAAAAGCATCACAGGAGATAGCTTGCAATGGCCAAAATGTCCTTCAAGAGTTTTGGTTATAAACACACAAGACAGTTTAAAAAGACAGAAGTTCTGTAAGAATTAAGGTATTTATAGTCTATAGTTTAATAGAAAAAAATAAGAAAAAAGATTCACAGTATGTAGCATTTTGCTTAATTTCCTGTTCATAGCACCTATTTCTCTAGAATATAGGATGATTATTCTAAAATTTGTGGGATATCACACCAGACTTCTTAACAGAGACTCTAAAAGTCAGACGATAATGGGCAAATGTCTTACAGATGCTAAGATAACAAAAATGCCCCCAGGCAACTATACCCAGCAGAACTCTCAATTACCATAGATGGAGAAACCAAGATATTCCATGATAAAACCAATTTTACACCACATCTTTCCATAAATCCAGCCATACAAAGTATAATAGGTGGAAAATTTCAACACAAGGAGGGAAACTAAACCTCAAAAAAGGAAGAAATTGATCTTCTTACAATAATCCTAAAAGAAGAGAGCCACACAAGTATAATTACACATCTAACAACAAAAAGAAGAAGAAGCAACAATAATTGGTCTTTAATATCTCTTAACATCAATGGACTCAATTCCCCAATCAAAAGACCTAGACTAACAGTGTAATAGGGCCCAGCATTTTGAAGCATACATGAAACGCACCTCAGTGACAAAGACAGACATTATCTAAGAGTAAAAGGCAGAAAAAAAATATTTTTCAAGCAAAGAATCCCAACACACTAACTGGAGTAGCCATACGAACATTGAATAAAAACAACTTTCAAACAAGAGTTATCAAAAAAGTTGAGGAAGGACACTTCACACACATCAAAGGAAAAAATCTACCAAGATGAACTCTCAATTCTGAACATCTATGCCCCAAATGCATGGGAACCCACATTTGTAAAAGAAACAGTACTAAAGTGGGAGATTTCAGTATCCCACTCTCACCAATGGTCAAATCATGGAAACAGAGACACAGTGAAACTCACAGAAGTTATGAGCCAGATGAATTTAACAGATGTCTACAGAACATTTCACCCTAAAAGAAAAGAATATACCTTCTTCTCAGCACCTCATGGTACCTTCCCCAAAACTGACCTTATAATTGGTCAAAAAACTAATCTCAACTGATACAAGAAAGCTGAAACAATCCCATGTATCCTATCAGATCACCATGTAAGAAAGGTGTCTTCAATAACAACAAAAACAACAGAAATTCCACATATGCATGTAAACTGAACGCCCTCTACTCAATGATAACTTAGTCATGGAAGAAATAAAGAAATTAAAAACTTTTTTAGAATTTAACAAAAATGAAGGCTTAGCATGCCCAAATTTATGGGATACAATGAAAGCAGAGCTAAGAGGAAAGTTGGTAGCTCTGAGTGCCTCTATAAAAAATTAGAGAGAGCATACACTGCAGTTTAACAGTACATCTAAAGGCTATTACAACAAAAGGACACAAATACACCTAAGAGGAGTAGAGAGCAGGACATACTCAAACTCAGGGTTGAAATCAAAGAAGTAGAAACAAAGACAAGTATACAAAGAATCAAGAAAACCAGGAGCTGGTTCTTTGAGAAAATCAGCATGATAAAAAGAACTCTTAGCAACACTAACGAGAGGGCATAGAGACAGTATCCAAATTAACATATTAGAAATGAAAAGAGAAACGTTATAATAGAAAATGAAGAAATTTTAAGAAAATCTTCAGATCCTAAAACAAAAGGCTATACTCAACAAAACTGGAAAAGCTCTATGAAACGGATGATTTTCTAGACAGATACCAATTAGGAAATTTAAATCTGGATCAGATAACCTTCTAAACTTTTGCACAGCCCCTAAAGAAATAGAAGCAGACATTAAAAGTCTCCCAACCAAAAGAGGCCCAGGACCAGGTGGGCTTATTGCAGAATTCTATGAGACCTTCAAAGAAGACCTAATACCAACACTCTTCAAACAATTCCACAAAATAAATACAGTAGGAACACTGTTGAATTTGTTCCAAGAAGTCACAGTTACACTGGTACCGAAACCATACAAAGATCCAACAAAGGAAGAGTGTCCCACGCGCGACCTTCCGCCAGCAAGAAGCACGTGGACATAGAAATTCTAGCTATGTGTAAAACTTTATTTCTATCTCATGGAGAAGCCCCTTTGCCACGCCAACATGGTGTGCTATATACCCCCTAATGCCGCGCATCCACACCTGATTAGTTGCTTACTCATGACCTCCTCAGGTGACGCCCGGAATGGGCAAAGCCCTGCAGGAAGGCACTCTTGCACATGCGACAGTTAACTTCCCTGTGAGGGGCGTTGGCGAAAAGGTTAGGCTGGCGCTATCTTGACTGACTTGGCCTTCCACGTGGGGTGCAGTGGAAGTCAGCGCCATCTAGTGGTGGCGTATGTTATTGCGGCCCTCTACAGAAGAGAATTTCAGACCAATTTTCCTTCGGAATATTGATGCAAAAATACTCAATAAAATTCTTGCAATCTGAATACTAGAACTCATCAAAATGATTATTCACCATGATTAAGTAGGCTTCATCCCAGTGGTGAAGGGATAGTTCAACATAAGGAAATCTATCAACGTTATTCCACTATATAAACAAACTCAAAGGAAAAAGAACCACACGATCGTCTCATTAAATGCTGAAAAACATTTGACAAAATACAACGCCCCAGAAAAAAATCAGAAATTCAAGACCCATACCTAGACATAATAAAAGTCATATACTACAAAACAATAGACAACATCAAACTAAATCTAGAGAAACTTGAAGCAGTATCACTAAAATCAAGGACCAGACAAGGCTTCCCACTTTCTTCCTTTCTATTCAATGTAATACTTTATGTTCTATCCAGAGCAAATAGACACATAAAGGAGGTCAAAAGGATACAAAATTGAAAGGAAAAAGTCAAAATTTCACTATTAGCAGATGGTATGATAGTATGCTTAAATGACCCTAAATATTTCACTAGAGAGCTTGTACAGCTGGTTAATAACTTCAGCAATATGCCTGGATATAAAATTAATTGAAAAGAATCAGTAGCCTTCTTCTACTCAAAGGATAAATAGGCTGAGAAATAAATTAAGGAAATAATACTCTTTACAATAGTCACATGTAATATAAAATATCTTGGTTTAACTCTTACCATGGTAGTGAAGATCTGTTTGAGAAGATCTTCAAGTCTCTGAAGAGATAAATTGAAGATGATGTCAGAATATGGAAAGCTATCCCATGCACATAGATCTGCAGGATTAATAGAGTAAAAAATGGCCATCTTGCCAAAAGTAATCTACAGATTCAAAGCAATCCCTATCAAAATTCCAATTCAATTCTTCACAGAGATAGAACAAATCTCAAATTCATCTAGAATAACAAGAAAAAAACATGATAGCAAAATCTATTCTCAACAATAACAGAACTTCTAAAGGAATCACCATCCCTGATCTCAAGTTATACTATTTAGCAGTAGTGATAAATAATGCATGATATTTGTACAGAGACACACAGGTTGACCAATGAAATATAATGGAAAATCCAGAAATAAAACCATACACTTATGGATACTTGATCTTTGTCAAATAAGCCAAAAACATACAATGGAAAAAATGTAACATCTTTAATAAATGGTGCTGGTGTAACTGGCAGTCTGTTTGCAGAAAAATGAAAATATATCCATATCTGTCATTTTTCACAGAGCTCAATCCCAAGCAGATAAAGGACCTCAATACAAAAGCAGATACACTGAGTCTAATAGAAGAGAAAGCCTTTAGCACATTGGTACATGTGGAAATTTTCTAAAGAGAATTCCAATGGCTCTAAAATCAAGAATTCATAAATTGGACCTCATGTAACTGGAAAGCTTCTGTAAGGTAAAGGAGATAGTCAATCAGGCAAATTGGCAACCTACAAGTTTGGAAAAAAATCTTTACTATCTACACATCAGATAGGGGGATAATGTATAAAAACTGAAGAAGCTAACCACCTAGAAACAAACAACCCAGTCAAAAATGGGCTATAGAACTAAACAGAGAGTTCACAACAGAGCAATCTCAAATGGCTGAGAAACACTTCAAGAAATGTCCAAAGTCCTTATTGATCAGGGCAATCAAAATGAAAATAACCCTGAGATTCTACCTTATGCCAGTCAGAATGGTTAAAATCAAAATCTCAGGTGACAGCAGATTCTGGCGAGGATATGGGGAAAGGAACACTCCTCCACTGTTGGTGGGATTGCTAACTGGTACAAACACTCCGGAAATCAATCTGGAGCTTGCTCAGAAAGTTAGAAATACATCTACCTGAAGAACCAGCTTTGCCATTCCTTGACATATGCCCACCATGCAACAGGAGAAAGTGTTCCATTATGTTCATAATCTAGCTTGTGATCGCCAGAAGTTGGAAAGAACCCAGATGTCCCAAAACAGAAGAATGGATACAGAAAATGTGGTTCATTTATAGAATAGAATACTAGTCAACTATCAAAAACAAGCACATCATGAGTTTTGCAGGCAAATGGATGGGACTAGAAAATATCATCCTGAGTGAGGTAAGTTAGACCCAAAAGGACATGCATGGTATGTAATCACTAATAAGTGGATACTAGGCAAAACTTACAGAATACCCAGGATACAATCCACAGAACTCAAGAGTGATAACAAGCTGAAGCGCCTAAGTGAGGATATCTCAATCTTACTTCTGAAGGAGAAGAATGCAATCATAGAGGTGAGCATTAGAGACAGGAAAGGATATGGATAAGAGAGGGTAAGGGGAGGGAAAAAGGGAACCATGATTAGGTAACAGTGAATGGCAGGAGTAAAGCCCAGATGACCGGCAGAATGAATGGAAACAGGCAAACTCTGGTGGTGGGGGGGAGGTGTGGTACTCTCTAGAAAATACCAGAGACCTGGGAGGTGAGAGACTCTCTGGACTCAAAGGGAGGGACCTTAGGTGAAATGACCAACAGTGGAGAGAGGGAACTATAGAATCCACCTCCAGTAAAAAAACGGGGCATTAAGTAGAGGAATGGGGTTTCCATCGCACAGTTAAAATTTCTGACCAAGAACTGCAGGGACAAAAATGGCGAAGAGACTGAGGGAAAGGAGGTCCAGTCACTATCCCAACTTAGGATCCATCTCAAGTGGCAGCTCCAAAGTATGGCACTATTACTGATGCTATGGTGTGCTTACAGACAGAAGCATAGCATAGCTGCCTTCTGAGAGGTCGAACAAATAGCTGACTGAGACAGATGCAGATACAAAAAAAAATGGACAGAAGCTGGGGAACCATAGGGTTGAATTAAGGAAATGCTAGAAGAAGTTGAGGAAGAGGGCAACCCATGTAGGAGGAACAGCATTCTCAACTAACCTGAACATCTGAGATCTCTCAGACACTGAGCCACAAACAAGGCAACATACACACATACACTAGCTAATATGAGGACACACACACACACACACACACACACACACACACACACACACACATATATATATATATATATATATATATATATATATATATATATCAGAGGACTTCCTGGTCTGGATTCAGTGAGAGAAGATGCATCTAACCCTAGAGGGACTGGAGGCCCCAAGAAGCAGGGAGCCCTAGTGGGATGGAGTGTGGCTATCCTCTTGGAAACAGGTAAGGATGAATGGGATGAGTAACTGTTAGCATGGAAACTAGAAGGGGGATAATGACTTAACTGTAAAAAAATATAATTAAGGATAGAGACAGCGACAGAGAGTGAGAGAGAAAGAGAGAAGGAGAGAGAGAGAGAGAGAGAGAGAGAGAGAGACAGAGAGAGAGACAGAGACAGAGAGGGACAGAGACAGAGACAGAGCAAAAGATAGAGACAGAGAGAGGAGACAAAAATTGGAGACATATAAAAGTCAGAATTATGGTGAATGTCCTATTAAACATAACAGATGTTCAATATCCTAATGCATATATTAATAAAAAAGATCAGAACATGATGTTTTAAATAAGTATTTCAAAAAAATCTAACAGACTTATTGGCTGATCAGGTATATAAAAAGTATGAATCAAGCATAGTATATGTGATGCTCCTCAGCTGTTGTCTACACAGGAAGCAAATTTAATGATATCTATCTATCTATATCTCTATATCTCTATATCTCTATCTATCTATCTATCTATCTATCTATCTATCTATCTATCTATCCATCTATCCATAGGAACTCTGGAAGAATAGTCAGTGCTCCTAACTGCTGCTCAGCCATCCTCCAGCCACCTAGACATTGTATTTTTAAGTATTCTCTTTGTTGGTCTCTGGGTCTGACTCTCTCTCTTTATTACACACACACACACACACACACACACACACACACACACACACACACACACACACACACACACACACACACACACACAGGAGAAAGGGGGGAGAAGGAAAAGAGAGAGGGGGGGAGAAGGAAGAGAGAGAGAGAGAGAGAGAGAGAGAGAGAGAGAGAGAGAGAGAGAGAGAATTATGTGAAAGTAAAAGTGCCAAATCGAGGAAAAAGAAAACGATGTCCATGAAACATATCAAATTTATAAATGCATATATAAGAGGAAGATCTAGAAAAGAAAAGTTATTAAATGGGAGTTGGTTAGACAATGGATAATATTTTGAAACTGGTAGACAAAAATCACTACATGTGAATAAATAATAAATGTAAATAAAACATACTGTAATTTAGCTGAGTCTTACAAAATTTTCCACTTCTACCTTCATTGGCTTTCCTTAAAACACCACGTAAAACAACCATCCAACCATCTATCACTGTCATCTACCTTCAATTGCCAATTCAATTCATCTCTGAGATACACACACACACACACACACACACACACACACACACACACACACACACACACAGAGACAGAGAGACAGAGACAAAGACAGAGAAAGACAGACAAAAAGAGAGACAGAGATAGAGTGATAGACAGAGACAGAAAGAGGGGCAGAGACAGACCGACCGACAGACAGATAGACAGGACAGACATAACAGAGGGAGAGAAAGAGGGAGGGAGGGATAGAGAGGAGACACATCATCAGAATGAAAAAGACCTCTCCTAGTCTGGCCATCCTCTAGCAGCTGGTACTCGTTAAATACTACTCAAGGATTTCAATTTTTGTGGCATATAATTAATGGAATATCAGCATTTAAATTACATATAATTGATTGTTTGTGGATAGTCTGTTTCACTTCTCTTGATTCATAAACTAAGAAAGTTAGCACATTGGGTTTCATTAAGATATAGGATATTCCATATAACCTTAGTACATAGTTAATACAATAATTTCCCATGAAAAACCTTGGAATTATGTTTTTCCTTTAGGAAGCCCATTGTCATTCTCAATCAATCTTGCATTGATGTTCTGAACAGAAAGTAATTTAATTATTTGCTATTATCAAACATTGTCTTTAATTCATGAGGAAAATTAGAAAGGAAAGCAATAAAGTGATGTGAACTCTAAATGACCAGTAAAGATGGAAACTTAAAGATATAATTAAACCATACCTTTTGTTATTCAATACAGCATTTATGTAATTGCACATGTACAGAATGATTAGAATAAACAGAATCTGGACAGGTCACAATCTACTTACAAAGAAGTATTAATAGGTTAAATCAGTGAGTTTATTCCACTCATAACCTAAAGGTCTTCCTATAAAATAGACTCAATTAATTTTGAATTCATATGACTTCAAGCAGATCTGAGAGAAGGTATTTCAGTTAAATCATTTGGAATGTTTTCCTTGTTATATAATAAGATCTTCTCCAAACCATTTTGTTCTGTGATTTCTTCTTGCTGTTGCCCTACTCAAGTCTTTTATTACATCTCTTTGAGAACAATAGAAAAATCATAGCTAAATAAGTATCCTAATTGCTGTACTTTGGGGAATTTTGCCTTGTAGTCAAAGGAAAAATGGGACGAGAAATGAGGGCGTGCAAGGCAACTCAAATACTGTTGAGTTTGATTTTACTCACCAATTTTACTTTAGTAGTTTTCTTGTGTTTTATTCATTTTTAGCTTGGTACCCTGACAAAGAATTTCTCAGGGTGCATTTCAGTTAGTGTCATCTCACTAGCAGATTATCTGCTTCTGTATGACAAAAATCATATGTTCCAAAAATTTTAAAGTTACTTTTATATGCAATTTGTTATGGAAATTTGCTCTACAAATGAACTTATCTGTTGAAAATTAAATACTAATGTACCACCTCTTAAAATATGTTGTCCAAGGGAGTTACTTCAGTTTAAAGACTATTATTTCTGTTATGGGCACAACATTGAAGAAAGGTAATGATTCAGAACTTTTCACAACTCATAATAGAGTAGTTCATTCAAAATGAACATGTGCAAGCTATCCTTAGATATAAGCACTGCAGTTATATAAGTTAATGGAACATAGTCTGTAGGACATTGGGAATATTAATACAGGAGTACTAAATTTCAATCTAATAATTTTTAAGAATATTCAAGAATATTCCCATATGGAAAACCACAGATTAGTAAATTTAATACCATTTACAATCACTTACTATTGAATTTGTAGCTGAATATATGATGACAAACTAAGGCAATTAAAATTATTGAGCCAAACTTGATAACATGTATTTAATCATCACAGAAATTATATTGACTAGGTGCTCTTACTTTCCTCATTACAAGTATAAGAAATAGAGGTTCAAAAAATCTGAGTAGCTATCCTAATACCACATAGGAAGCAGAATATAAATTAAAATCAAATTCATTCAAATCTCATAGCAGCCTTATTTATAATAGTCAGAAGCAGGAAACAACACAGATGACCCTCAATAGAGGAATGGATACAGAAAATGTGGTACATTTACACAATGGAGTACTACTCAGCTATTAAAAAAGTGACTTCATGAAATTCACAACCAAATGAATGGAACTAGAAAATATTATCCTAAGTGAAGTAACTCAGTCACAAAAGAACACAAATGGTATGTACTCACTGATACATGGATATGAGCATAAATGAATGGAATATCCATGATAGAACTCATAGACAATGAAAAGCTCAGGTAAAAGTAAGGTAAAAGTGTGGATGCTTTAGTCAGACTTATTAGTGGGAACAAAATAATTACAAGAAGTAGAGGGAAGGAGGGATCTGGGAAGAGGAAAGGAAGGGTAGGGGAAATGGAGGACAGGATCATCAGGTGTGCAAAGGTTCAGGAGAAAAGTACTTCAGCATTTCTGTACTGAAAGATCTTCCCCAATGAACTACTGTTCACACTTCTCATACTATTCTAGAACACACAACTGCTTCTCATGAGACTAACTAGATGTCCCTTTTCACAGCATGTATCAGAAGTAGAGAATTGCTTTCTGTCCTAATAAAGCAAGAGTTCCTTAAAGGGTGAGGAAATTGAGTAGACTATGTAGCAATAGGGGATGGGGAACTAGGGATAGCCACTAGCAAGTCCCAGATGCCAAGGAAGCAAGAGGTTCCCAGGACCCAATAGGAAGGACATTAGGCAAAATACCAAAAAAGGGGGAGATAGAACCTGCAGAGACCATATCCAGTGGATAGGCATGATCCCCAGTTGAGGGATGTGGCCACCCACCCATCGCAAAAAATTTAACCCAGCATTGCTCCCCTTTAAAGCAAATACAGGGACAAAGAGTATAGCAGATACTGAAGCAAAAGCCATACAGAGACTGCCTGACCTAGGGATCCATCCCATCTGCAGACACCAAACACAGACACTATTGGTGATGCAAACAAGTACTTGCTGAGAGGAGCCTGTACCCTGAGAGGCTCTACCCTCTAGAGCCTAATCAATACAGATTTGAATGCTCACAGCCAACAATTGACTGAGTATGGAGATCCCAATGGAAGAGTTAGGGGAAAGGATTGAAGGAGCTGAAGGTGCTTGCAACCCCACAGGAAGAAAAGCAAAACCAACCATCTAGCTGCCCCTAGATCTCAGTGGTACTAAACCACCAACAAAGAGTACACATAGAGGAACCTGTGGCTCCAGCTGCATACATAGCAGAGGATGGCCTTATCTGGCATCAGTGGGAGGGAGGGTCTTGGTCCTGTGGAGGCTAGATAACCCAGTATAAGTAGATACTAGTATGGTGAGGCAGGAGTGGGTGGGTGGGTGGGGGAGTACCCTCATAGAGGCAGAGTTGGGGGAACAGGATAGGGAGTTTGTGGAGCAGAAACCTGGAAAAGGGAAAACATTTGAAATGTAAATAAATAACCAATAAAAATAAAATCTATTCTAGAGTCTTCCTACATTTTCTCTATACTACACTGCTTCCAACCTGTTAATGAATTCATGAAATATATGCCATAATTATAACTTCATCTTATTATTCATAAAACTGTGTAAAATAAACATTTCTACCTATATTTATGCAGCATTTATGACTACTTTATCTTTTGATGTTCCAGTAACAATAAAGCATGTTAATTGAAAATGCTGACAATGAGGAGCAGTGTGTCTTTTCTCCATTTTCTCAAGGAAATTCCTGCCACAGTATTTGTAAACTGGGACTCACAAGTTGGCTGACATTGCTTAATCTAATCTTCACATGTTTGTCTTTCATCTGTCAAATGCTTTAAAAATATATTGAAGTTATAGAAGTCTACCTCCAATGGAGTGACAGGACATCAAATGGAGGGATGGGTTTCCATTCCACAGTCAAAAGACTTGACCCAGAATTGTTCCTGTCTCAGGGAAATGCAGGGACAAAAATGGAGAACATAGAGAAAAGAGGTTCAGCGACAGGCCCAAATTGGGATTCAGAAGCCTAGAATGACTGCCATCTGAGAGGCCCAACAAGCAGCTGACTGAGACAGATGCAGATGCTTACACCCAACCAACCAATGGACAGCTGGAGACTACTGTGCTTGAATTACAGAAAGGCTGAAAGAAGCTTACCCCATGGGAAGACCAGCAGTCTCAATTAACCTGGACCCCTGAGATCTCCTAGACAGTGGACTATGTCCAGGTAACATGGTCATATACAAAGTTCTTTGTATATATTAGATATTAGTTCTCTATGAGATGGAGGATTGCTAAGTATCTTTTCCCAATAGTTGGTTGCTGTTTTGTCCTTTGCCTTACAGAAGCATGGAATTTTATGAGGTCCCATTTTTCAATTCTTGATCTTAGAGCATAACCATTGGTGCCAGACTCTCCTGGGATCCCTCAGTGTTTGCCCCTGCTGAGCCTTGATGATGCACGAGTAACCTTTTGTTCTTAACAAAGGAACATCTTGGCCTTTCTGTTTGGCCAATGGACAGTAACACCATTAAGTCAGTTCCTGTTTTTGTTCCTTTTTCCTGAGGGCATAAACTTGTTTTTCCACTGTGCTTCCTGGGTTTTCCCACCTGGTGGATTTAGGGTACATGTACTGAGAACCTTTGGCATTCTAGAAATAGTAATGACATGATTATCTGTCTTTTGTTAAATCCCCCAGGCCTATGCCCCATTCTTAGTACTGTGGAGGCATGGGCACCATCACATTGGTGTTCTGTTCAGGAAAATTTGCCCTGTGCCTATGTTTTCCAGTCTCTTCCCGACTTTCTCTTCTATTAGTTTCACTGTATCTGGTTTTACGTGGAGGTCTTTGATCCACTTGGATTTTAGCTTTGTACAGGGTGATAAGAATAGGTCAATTTGCGTTCTTCTATAGGCTGACTGCCAGTTGAGTGAGCATCATTTGTTGAAAATGCTTTCTTTTTTCCATTGGATAGTTTTAGATCCTTTGTCAAAGGTCAAGTGACCATAAGTGTGTGGGTTCATTTATTGGTCTTCAATGCTAGTCTATTGATCTACCTGCCTGTATCTATACCAGTACCATGCAGTTTGATCATCATTGCTATGTACTATAGCTTGAGTTCAGGGATGGTGATTAACTGCAGAAATTTTTTATTATTGAGAATATTTTTGCTATCTTGGGTTTTTTGTTATTCCAAATGAATTTGCAAATTGATCTTTCAAACTCTATGAAGAATTGTGTTGGAATTTTGATGGGGATAACATTCAATCTGTTTATTACTTTCAGCAAGATGATCATTTTTATTGTATTAATCCTGACAATCCATGAGCATGAGAGACATCTCCATCTTCAGAGATCTTCTTTAATTTCATTCTTCATAGACTTGAAGTTAGATTCATATAGATCTTTCACTTACTGGAATAGAGTCACACCAAGGCATTTTATATTTGTGGCTATTGTGAAGGGTGTTGCTTCCCTAATTCCTTTCTCAGCATGTTTGTTCTTTGAGGAAAGAAAGGCTACTGATTTGTTTGAGTTATTTTTATATCCAGTCACATTGCTGAAGTTGTTCATCAGCTGCAGGAATTCACTAGTAGAATTTTTGGTGTCACTTAAGTATACTTTCATATCATCTGCAAATAGTAATACTTTTGACTCCTTTCTTTCAATTTGTATCCCTTGATCTCTTTGTTGTCTAATTGCTTGGCTAGGACTTCATGTAATATATTGATAAGGAAGGAGAGCGGGTGTTCTGTATATCCTGATTTTAGTGGGATTGCTTCATGTTTCTCTCCATTCAGTTTGATATTGGCTACTGGTTTGCTGTATATTACTTTTATTGTGGGTAGGTATGGCCCTGGAATTCATGGTCTTTCCAAGACTTTTAACATGAAAGAGTATAGAGTTTTGTCAAATACTTTCACATCATCTACTGAGATGATCCCGTGGTTTTCTTCTTTAAGTTTGTTTATATTGTGGATTACGTTGATGGATTACCATATATTGAACCATCCTTGCTTCACTAGGATGAAGCCTACTTGATCATATTAAATGATCAATTTGATGTGTTCTTGGATTCCATTTGTGAGAGATTTTATTGAGCATTTTTTGCATTGATATTCATGAGGGAAATTAGTCTGAATTTTGCATTCTTTGTAGTGTCTTTGTTTAATTTATGTATAAGTGTAATGCTTGTGTCTATGTCTCCTGATCTTTTTCCTAGGTTTTCTCTTTCCAGGATTGTCTCTCTTTGTGATTTCTTTAATGTTTCTATTTCCATTTTTAGATCCTGGATGGTTGTATTCATTTCCTTCACCTGTTTCGTTCTGTTTTCCTGTAATTCTTTAAAGGATTTTTGTATTTGCTCTTTAAGGGCTTTTACTTGTTTACATGTGTTGTCCTGTATTTCTTTTTGTCTATTGGATATATTGGATATTTTTTATTTACATTTCAAATGTTACCCCATTTCCTAGTTTCCCATCCATAAACCTTCTATCCCCTCCCTCTCCCCGTTCCTCTATAAGTGTTCCCCCCAACTCCCACCTCTTTTCCCCTCCCTGCCCTGACATTACTCTACACTTGGGGGTGGGTTCCAGCCTAGGTAAAACCAAGGGCTTCTATTCCTTAAGGGATTTTTGTGTTTCCTCTTTAAGGGCTTCTATCTGTTTACCTGTGTTGTCCTGTATTTCATTAAAGGAGTTATTTATGTCCGTCTTAAAGTCCTGTATCATCACTATGAAATGCGATTTTAAATCCGAATCTTGCTTTTTCAGTGATTTGGAATATCCAGTATTTGCTTTGTTGAGAGAACTTGGCTCTGATGATGACACGTAGTCCTCGTTTCTGTTGCTTAGGTTCCTGCGTTTGCCTCTCGCTCTCTGGTTGGCTCTGGTGTTAAATGGTCTTGCTATCTCTGACAGTCACTTAACCCTACTGTAAGCCTGTGTTTCAGCACTCCTGAAGACTGGCTTTCTCCCAGAAGGATCTGGGTACAGAGAGCTGTGTCACAAGATCTGCTGTAGGCACAGGCAGAAACTGGAAGGGTCGTGCCCTTGACTGCTCCTAGGTTCCTGATTGCAGAGGGCGCTATGTGGGTTCCTCTTGGGACAGGAACATGAGCAGAAGTGGTGTTCTCCCCTGAGATCTCAGAATTGTCTGCACTTCTGAGAGTTCAGCTTTCTCCCTCACAGGATTTGGGTACAAGGAGCTGTGGGACTTGGATCAGCTATGGGCACAGTCAGAAACCGGAAGGGCCCTGTCCCAGACTGCTCCTGGGTTCATGTGTCCTGAGGGCTCCAGAAGGGTCCATGGACACAGAAGGGGTGGTCTTATAACTGCTGTCAGGTGTGTCAGAGCTCATGGAGACTTGCTTTCATTTCATCACACAGGAAGAGACCCAAAGTATCATCTCCCTGACTGCTCCTAGGTTCCTGTGTCCAGAGGGCTCTAGGCAGGTTCCTCTTTAAATTTGTCTTCCTGCCCCATTAAAATCGAGGAAATTGGAAACAAGAAATGATAAAAGATCCTCTTCAGAGAGAAAGAAAATAAAGGAAGTAATTTACATTTATCCAAAAAGGGACTAGTATTAGACAGTAATAAATGAAAAGAAAATTAAAACTTGCTATTCATTTACCTTATCTGATAACCAAACATTTATTCATCCTCATAAAATGAATTGAAAATTCAGTTAATAGAATTTATAGGTGATCTTAAAACTCATTAATCTTAAAAGGTAGAAAGGAGAAAAAAGACCCATACTGAATACAGGCAGAGAAAACAGAGGAATTAAGAATCATAGCAACAATAAAAATGAAAATCAGGGATAGCCCTTCCATCAGAAAAAAGTACATTAAAACTGCAATGATATATACAGTCTAATATCAATTAGAATGGTTATTATAAAGATAACAGTGATAGGATAGGCCCAACTCTCATGAGAAGAAACAGGAAAGAGAAACATTTCTAAGTACACACACACACACACACACACACACACACACACACACACACACACACACACACACACACACGCACACACACACACTGGGGTAGTTTTTCCCATTTAAAAGACAGGTTGTAGCTGAAAAGAATGAGTCAGAGAATGAGAAGGGACAAAAAGATGAGAATAGATTGCTAGAGTTAGTTTGAAGGCAATTAGCGCTCAGCACAATTCAATTAGAAGCTGAGAGAGGCCTGTTTGAATCATTCGACTTGAAGAAGAGTTTGAATCAGAAGAGCTGAGTTGAACCAATCAGCAAGAGTTCAGAAAGAACTAGAAAGGTTGAACTTATTCACCAGTAAATCTCTGAGACAACAATTGCATATAAAAAACTCACATTCATAATATTACATTAAAGGGATAATCTAGAAGAGTAGGTTGAAAAGAGGATTAGTAGTAAATTTACAATTAGCAGTAAATTTACTGTATAGTAAAAATAATGTCGAGTGTTTAACAGCATAATATGATAGCTGTGTTTGACTACAATTAGTTGATCATTTTATATTCATAGTGGAGTGGATTTGGATCATTCACAAGACAAGGATAATATATATCTTAAATGATAGATGTCAGTGACTATGGTTTGATTATTATATAATATATGCTGGTGTTAAATAAAAAATTTCCCCAGTAGGTATAGTGTTACTATGCATCAATAAAAAATAAAAATAGGTCCTTCAGTTCCCCATGTCCTCTTGTACCCCTGTCAGATCAGCACACCCACCGCTCTACCTTACAGAGTAGCCTGTCTCCCAGGAGGCCTACTCTGACTGGGTAAACAAGAGGCATGTTCCAATGCAGGACACACAGCACCTGCCTCAAGAAAGGACAACTCAAATCCAAGACACATAGGCCAGTTAACATCAGAGACAACTAGATGGTGAAAGACAAGGCAAGAACATAATTAACAGAAGCCAATATAATTGGACACATTCAGAACCCAGCTCTCCTACTACAACAAACCCC
This sequence comes from Rattus rattus, assembly GCF_011064425.1. Classification (NCBI taxonomy): domain Eukaryota; kingdom Metazoa; phylum Chordata; class Mammalia; order Rodentia; family Muridae; genus Rattus; species Rattus rattus. The sequence goes on from NC_046172.1 coordinate 52,535,757, forward strand.
TGGATAGCCTAACACACCTGAAGAGCATGATTAAGATGTTAAGGCCCATCTCAAGAAAATGATTGAAGCCTTTAAAGAAGATATGAATAATTCCTTTAAAGAAACACAGGAAAACACAGACAACCAGGTAGAAAACCTTAAAAAGGAAATAAATAACTCCCATAAAGAGAAACAGTAAAATACAGTCAAGCATTTGAACGAAATTAGCAAAAGGGTCCAAGACTTAAATATGGAAATAGAAACAATAAAGAATTCAGAAATGAAAGCAACCATGGAGATGAAAACCTTGGACAGAGAACAAGAACTGCAGACAAAAGCATTGACAACGCAATACAAGAGATGAAAGAAATAATTCCTTAAAAGATACCATAAAAGTTATTGGTATATCAGTCAAAGAAAATGCCAAGTGTAAAAAGTTCCTAACCAAAAACATTCAGAAAATCTGGGATGAAAGGAAAAGAACAAACCTAAGAATAAGAGGAATAGAAGAGGGTGAAGATTCCCAGTTCAAATGATCAGAATACATCTTCAAGAAAATCATAGAAAACTTTTCTAACCTAAAGAAATACATAGCTGTAAATCTACAAGAATCTTATTGAATACCAAATAGACTGGACCAGAAAAATAAATACTCCTGTCACATATAATCAAAACAATAAATGTGGTAAACAAAGAAAGAATATTAAATGTTGTAAGGGAAAATATCCAAGTAACAATACATGCATATCAGATTACATCTGACTTCTTGACAGAGACTCTGAAATTCACAAGGTCAAGGACCGTTGTCATAGAGATCCTAAGAGATCACAGATGACAGCCTAGATTGCTAAACTCAGCAGAACTCTCAATCAGTATAGATTGAGAAATGAAGATATTCCATGAGAAAGCCAAATTTAAATATTATCTTTCTACTAATCAAGTCCCACACAGAACACTAGAAGGAAAACACCAACACAAGAAGGGTGACTACATCCAAGAAAACATAGCACGTTAATCATCTCACAACAAACACAAAAATAAAATCACACACATAGTAACATGTCTAGCAAGAAAACTAATAGGAACTAACAATCACTGATCGTTAATACCTTTCAACATCAATGATCGCAATTCCCCAATAAAAAGACACAGGCTAGAAGAATGGGTTCACTATTTTGCTACATACAAAAACATACCCAGGGTAACAAAATGTAGAGACTACCCAAGTAAAGGGATTAAAAAAGATTTTCCAAGGAAAGGGTCCCAAGAAATAAGCTGGAGCAGCCATTCAAATATCTAAGAAAATAGACTTTCAAACAAAATAATCAAAAGAGATGGAGAAAGTTCTTCATAATCATCAAAGGAAAATTCCACCAAGAGGAAGTCTCAATTATGAACATCTGTGGCCCAAATGCAAGGCTATCAACATTCATTAAATCAACTTATTAAAACTCAAAACACACATTGCAACTCATACTATAATAGTGGGAGATTTCAACACCACTCTCTCATCAATAGACAGGTGCTTGAAACAGAAACTAAACAGAGACACCATGCAATTTACAGATGCTACGCACCTAATAAATTTAACAGATATCTGCAGAACATTTCACCCCAAAACAATACAGCCTCTTCTCAGCACCTTAAAGAACCTTCTCCAAAATTGACATCATATTAAGACAGAAAATAAGTCTGAACAGGTATAAGAAGTTTGAAATTGTATCTTGCATTCTATCAGACCACCACAGAGTACAGCTTGAATTCAACATAAACAGAAACAACAGAAAACCCACATAATCATGGAGCCCAAACAACTCTCTGCTCAATGATAACTTGTTCATTGGAGAAATAGAGACAGAAATTAAAGACGGTCTAGAATTCGATGAAAATGAACACACTGTACACCCAAATTACAGTGGAGGCCTTCCTTGTCTGGCCTCAATGGGGAAGGATACACCTAATATTAAAGAGACTTGATGCCCCAGGGTTGGGGATACTCGGGGATTACCCTCTCAAGGGAGAGAAGAACTCTGTGAGGGAAATCCAAGAGGGGGAGATATCTGAGATGTGAATAAACAAAAAAAATTAATTATAAAAATAGAAAAGACATAAATACTTGAATATTTCATTTTATTTAAGTGCATCCTTTTGTATTTCCCTGTGGGTATTTTCATATGACCGAAGGCCAGAAGAAGGTATAGGATTCACTGGAGTTGGAGATATGGACAGGTGGAATCATTTGGAATGTTTTCTGGGAAGCAAATCCAGGTGCTCAGAAAGAGGTGTATTTGTTCTTAACTTCTGAGTTACACTTTACTTTTTGACCATAAGCATGGGAGATCTTTCCATTTCCTGATATCTTCTTCCATTCTTTCTTCAGAAACTTGAAGTCCTTTTACTGGTGTGGTTAGAATTACTCCAAGATATTTTATATTATTTGTGGCTACTAAAAAATTTGTTGTATCTTTACTTTCTTTCTAAGCCTGTTTATCATTTGTATGAAGGAGGGCTACTGTTGTTGTTGTCGTTGTAGTTGTTGTTGTTGTTGTTGAGTTACTTTTACATTCAGCAAATTTGCTTAAGATGTTCATCAGCTGTAGGATTTTTCTGGTAGAATATATAGAGTAAATTACATATACTACCCTATCATCTGTGAGTGGCTCATGTTTACTTCTTTAGCATGCCCTACCTGCATGTACCCCCATAACCAGCATCCCATTGTATATCATTAATCATCTCAGAAATGGGTCAGAAAAAAATGTAAGAGCCAGGGATAATGTACATCTATAGTCAAATATTCCCTAGGCATGACAGTGCTATTGCACACATGAAATCACAGCAACTATGACTATACATACAAAATATGGCTAGTTAATCAAAATCTAAGCATAGTTGGGAGATTGGATCACTATACACGTATGAAATTGTTCAACAATAAAAATTAGAACTTACCAAAACCTCAATGGTAGCCTAGTTGTAGTCTTGGAAATGGGTATTGCATAAGCTAAAGCACATGGAAATGGTCCTTGTATGGATTACTTTGTTCTAAGCTCTTTGTTAATGAACAGAGATCTGAAATAATTTACTCTAAACAGATTTTTGCTAGGTTTTCATTTGTTTTCTAGCAGATACAGCTATTTTATTGATGTAGTAGACATCAGCTCTTAATTATTGAAAACGTTTTTAGTGTGGAAGAAAAATAGTGTTAAAAAGAATACAGTGATATTAAAGAAAGCAAAGGAAAATATGTAATCTTTAAAGCATACCCAGAAACTACACTGTGAACACAAAGTGCTCTGCTTTACAACGCATTTATTACAAGAAGTTGGTATAGAAATCCATTCTTTTTGAAGGCACAACTTGTATATATGCAGGTTCATGCCAATTTGTTTTAATCTATGGAGTGTTAAGCAGGGCATACAAACTAAAATTTGATCTGATCATTATTTACCAAAATATCATTATATTTGGGAAGTGAAGTCTCAGTCACCTGGAGAAGACTAATATAAAATCTAGTATGCTTTGATATACGCTGCTACAGAGATATAATGGGACACAGAATCACAAAAGGATAATTTATACTTGGAAAAACAGATCTGACAGTTATCTATATTGCTACATAAGAAAATCTGAAACCCAGGTTTGATATGGTAAGGACCATTATAGAAATAATATAATTGTATTTAATTCATCAAAGAACAATATGAGGTGAGAGTAGCTATTGGCATCGTTAGGTGGATTTACATTTTTCTTTTATGAGCCACTTCAATTCATTTTATGAATATTAATGTGTCAACACATTTGTCACTGGTCATTTTTGTAATTTCTTGTGGTTTCTCATGTGTTGTTTCTCTTTAATCCAACAGTTTTTGACTTGTTCAATGTTTTAACTATCAGGGCAACATTTTTCACATTGTAATTAATTACAGTGTGATTATTTAAGTTATTTAGTGTGTTTTGCATTTTACTCAACTCTGAACTAAGAACCCATTTGAGAACTCATGCCTTTTATTCTCATCAGAGAATTATTTCTTTATTCAATTGCAGATAATTTTTATAAACCAACTTGTAAGTAATTTTTGTCTATGTTGCTAGTGACATATTCCTACTAATTAAATAAGGGGCCAGTATATAACTGATTTCAAATTACTATTAAGAAAATAACATTTTTGTTGAACATAATTTATTTTCCTGTTTCATTGGTTCTCCTTTTTTCCTATAATGAGTCAGGACTAGTATAAATTCAAATTCGTTTTTTTTTATTTCCTGTAGTACTAGAGATTGAATCCAAGGCTTCATCTATTCCCGATATATAATTCAGTCTATTCAATTTTTTGACTTTTGTTTTATGATAAGGTTTCACAAAGTTACATAGGCTGTCATTGCCAGATATGCTGAGAAGATTTTGAACTTGTGATTCTCCTAATTTAGCTTCCCAGATGACTGGGATTCCAGGCCTACCACACCAGGACAGACTCAGCTCTTTAATCTATAACCTCTTTTTTGTTTGGAACATCTATTCCCTTATATATTAATGGTTGATGTCTAATTAACATCACTAAACTAAATTACTTTACAGCACTAAATTGTTGGCTCAAGTATTATCTTTTCAGAGAAAACTTGCATGATTTTATTTTATTTTGTATGTGTAAAGACCTTCTCTAAGCACTTTCCATTCAAGACATATCGGTTTTCAAATTCTTTGCACGCTTTTCACTTTTGTTTCATTTTTTTCTCCTTATTTCCTCTAGTAGATTGTAAATAAGCCTCACAGATCTCCTGATCAGATGGCCAGTCTTAGTATGCTATTACAAATTGTTTTTTAAACATTTTTAAATAAATAAAATATTACTCTCTCATGATTATGCAAGGTACAAAATGCTGCTTTAGACATTTTCAGTGCATTTTTAGAAAAGCTTTTAGAGCTTCCAGTATGTTTACAGATACTGCAAAACGCTAAGAGAAAGCTGTGTACACACACACACACACACACACACACACACACACACACACACACACACACGATATATTCTGAGAATATTGGACAAGCATGAATGTGGACCTCAGTTCTACCACTGACAACTAGAACAAACTTGTATAAAAATTTCATACTTGTCCTACATATTAAATATGTTGTCATGTGTGCTAGCATAAATACATAGGCGAATGCCAGCAGCAATCCACTGAACTGAGAACAGGATCCCCGTTGAAGGAATCACAGAAAGGACTGGAAGAGCTTGAAGGGGGCTCGAGACCCCATATGAACAACAATGCCAACCAACCAGAGTTTTCAGGTATTAAGCCACTACCCAATGACTATACATGGACTGACCCTGGGCTCCAAATTTCAGGTAGCAATGAATAGCCTAGTAAGGGCACCAGTGGAAGGAAGCCCTGGGTCCTGCAAAGACTGAACCCCCAGTGAAGGGATTGTGGGGGGGAGGGGGGTAAGGGGGGAGGAGGGGGAGGGGAACACCCAAAAGGAAGGGGAAGGGGAGGGGTTAGGGGGATGTTGGCCCAGAAACTGGGAAGGGGAATAACAATAAAAATGTAAATAAGAAATACTCAAGTTAATAAAGAAAAAAAAGAAAATAAGATAAAAGTGACATCATCCGGGTGACAACAGCACATTTAATCTGTATTACCTTTATAAGAGAAGTGAAAGATAGAATTTTTTATGTACTAGGTCCTTCTTTCTCTATTATTTGTTGTCTCCATCTTTCAGACACTTGTTCTGCCTTTCTCTTTTTTTGCACTATTAATAGGTCTTGACAACAAAGTGAGAAAATAAGCATCAATAACCTAGAAAAATCCCTTATCATAAATGAAGTTTCCTAGACACTTGATCTTTCTCCCCCCTCCACCCCGTTCATAGATAGACAGATATATAGAAAAAAGCTCCTCCACCAACATTCGTCTCATGAAAGCACAAGGAATTGGCACTGATCTTGAGAATGTGGCTTAAAAAAACAAAAACAAAAATAAAATAATGCTGGACTTAGTATATGAATGACAGCTCTGGGTACTTGAAGCTAAGTTGTTATCTGAGGGTCTCTGGCCAGCAAATATGGTCTATTTGTCCAATTCCAGGCCAGTGAAATACCCTATCTCAAAGATAGAGTGGGGCTGTGCCTAAGTAATGATATCCTAAGCAGTTCTTTACCATAAATATTCATGCATGAACTTAATCCCCACATGCAAATATAAGAGATGGATATGTAGATATAAAGAGTAAAAAAGATGTCCTAGAAAAGGTTTTGGATTTTAGGTATTGTCAATATCAAGTGTATTCAAGGCATAGTGCTCTTTGGAATCTATTGTTAATATTACATTAATAGAAGATAGATAATTCACAAATGGAAAAAGTATTCATCTTAATAAGGCACATTTTCCAAGGCTTACTGTTAGATAAATAAAGATTTCATTGAGAGTATGACATACAAAAATTGCAATGGGCTATAGATAACAATTAAAAATAGTTTATTGAAAATAACAATTAAGAGTAAACAATTATTTTATTTTAGACACGATATAACTTAGTCTATATTCTCAATTATGTGAACCTTCAGTTCTGACGTAAAAGTGAGAACAGAGAATTATAGCAACTTGTCTAAAACCCTGCTGACAGAGCAGAGCCAGACTTCTAAGGCAGGCTACCTGAATTTGGTGCTTGGGCTCTGAAACATTATGACGTTTTATTCCTAATAACTTGGAGTCTGTAGTTAAAAAAAATCCTCTGATGAAAATGGACATTCAACAATGACAACTGGTATAGCACCTTCTGTGTTTCTTTTTAAATGATTGTGGCAACATTTTTTTTTACAATCATGAGATGATCCAATTACTTCTAGTATTATTTTCAATTCCATACAAAAGAAAAAAATCACACTAGGTGCTTACACCAGGGACATCAGCTTTACTCTAGGATTTGCTTTTAAGTCACTTATCGTGACTTAATATGCTTGGCACATGGGAATTGCTAGTATTAGGAAGTGCAATCTCTTTGGAGGAAGTGTGTCACTGTGTGGGGAGACATTGAGGGTTCCTAATACTCAAGATCTGCTCAGTGCTAGAGTCAGTATTCTCTTGACTGCCATTGGAACAAGATGCAACACTTTCAACTCCCCCATACACTTCAGTCTGGATAATATCATACTTTCTTCCACGAAGATAACTCTGAAACTGTAAGCCAGATCGAATTCAATAGAATTGCATTGGTCATAGTGTCCTTTCACAGCAATGAAATTGTAATTAAGACATGGTCTCATTTCTTATTTTTTATTTTAATTGTTCTCTCAAAATAATATCACATGTGAAGTACATACATGTAACTTTGTGACAAGTAGAAAAATAACTATTTAAGAAACAAGGACCACATGGGCACAGGGTAAAATATCCTGAACAGAACACCAATGGCTTATGATCTGAGGTCAACAATCAAGAAATATGAGGTCTGTTGAATTTTGTCAAATGCTTTCTCAGCACCTAATGAGATGATTATGAGGTTTTATTCTTTGGGTTCATTTATATAGTGGATTATACTGGTGGATTTCCAGATATTGAGTTATCCTTGCATCCCTGAATGGAAGCAGACTTGATCTTTGGTGAAGGATCATTTTTGATGTATTCTTGAATTTGACTTATGAGAATTTTATTGAGTATTTTTTGCATTGATATTCTTCGGCAAGCAAGATCGGTCTGAAGTTCTTTTCTTTTGCAGGGGTCTTTTTGGTTTTAGTTCTAAGCATAAATGCTTACTGACAGGAGTCTGATATGGATGTCTCCCGAGAGGCTCTGCCAGAGCCTTACAGATACAGATTAAGATGCTTGCCGCTAACCTTCAGACTGAGCACAGGGACCAAAATGGAGGAATTAGAGAAAGGACTGAAGGAGTTGAAGGGGTTTGCATCCCCATAGGAAGAACAACAATACCAACCAACCAGACCCCCCCAGAGCTCCCAGAGAATAAACCACCAACCAAAGAGTACACATGGGGGACTCATGGCTCTAGCTGCATATGTAGCAGAGAATGGCGTTGTCTGGCATCAATAGGAGGAGAAGCCCTTGCTCATGTGAAGGCTGTTTTCCCCAGTGTACAGGTATGCCAGGGTGTTCACGTGGAAGTGTGTAGGTGGAAGGGGGACCACCCTCATAGAAGCAGGGGGAGGGAAGATTGGAGATAAGGGAGCTGAAAAAGGAGATAACATTTTATGTAAATACATAAAATATCCAACAAAAATAAAAAAATGGAAACTCATAAAATTGAAAGGCAAAGGACACTATGGACAGGACAAAACTGCAAACTACAGATTGGAAAAAAATTGTCAAGAAGTTAAACTCCAGAGAACCAAATAACCCTATTAAAAATGAGGTACAGAGCTAAACAAAATTCTCAACTGAGGAATATCAAATGGCAACAAAGCACCTAAGGAAATGTTCAGCATCCTTACTTATCAGGCAAATGCAAATCAAAAACCCCTGAGATTTCACCTCACAGCAATCAGAAAGGCTAAGATCAAAAACTCAGGTAACAGCAGATCTTAGTTAGCATATGGAGAAAGAGGAACATGTCTCCATTGCTGGTAGGATTGCAAGCTGATACAACCACTCTGGAAATCAGTCTGGCGGTTCATCTGACAATTGGACATAGTACTCCTGGGACCTAGTTGTACCACTCCTGGGCATATATCCAAAAGGTGCTCTAACATACAACAAAGACACATGCTCCTCTATGTTCCTAGCAGCCTTATTTATAATAGCCAGAATCTGGAAAGAACCCAAATGCCCTTCAGCAAAGGAATGGATACAGGAAATCTAGTAAATTTATACAATAGAATATTACCAGCTATTAGAAACAATAACTTCATGAAACTCACAGGCAAATGGATGGAACTAGAAAGTATAATCCTGAGTGAGGTAACTCAGTCAGAAAAGAACACACATGGTATATACTCACTGATAAGTGGTTATTAGACAAAAAAGCTTGCAATACCCATGATAAAACTCATGGAACATATGAAGCTAAAAAGAAGGAAGACCAAAGTATGGAAGCTTTAGTCCTATTTAGAAGAGGAAACAAAATAATCACAATAGGTAGATGGTGGGAGGGACTTTGGAGGATGAGACGAGGGGTAGGGGGAAAATGAGGGACTGAAGCAAGTGTGGGAAGGGACTATAAGACAAGGATGATATACAGAGGGTGAGGATCGTAAGTTTTAACAGGTGTCTGTAACAATGGGAAATGAGGAACTGAGGGTAGCCAACAGAAAGTCCCAGATGTCAAGAATGTGAGAGGCTCCTAGGACACAATGGGGATGATATTAGCTGAAATAACCAACAAAGGGGAGACAGAACTTGTAGGAATCATATCAAGAGGTTAGGCATGGCCCCATATTGAGGGATGTGACCACAAACCCTTCTCAAAAAATTTAATGCAGTATTGCTCCTGCGTAAAGGAAACACAGGGATAAAGGGTGGAGCAGAGACTAAAGGAAAGACCATCCAGAGACTGCACCACCTAGAGATTGATAGCATATGTAGCCATTAAACCTGTATACTATTCCTGATGGCAAGAAGTTCTTGCTGACCGGAGCCTGATAAAGCTGTCTCCTGAGAGGGTCTGCCAGAGCCTGACAAATACAGATGCAGAAGCTTGCAGTCAACCATCAGACTGAGCCCAGCAACCCTAATCGAGGAGTTACAGGAAGGACTGAAGGAGCTAAAGGGGTTTACAACCCCAAATGAAGGATAACAATATTCAACCAATCAATCTCCCCCTGCCCCAAGCTCCCAGGGACTAAATCACCAACCAGAGAACATGGAGGGACCTATGGCTCCAGCAGCATATGTAGCAGAGGTTGGGCCTTATCTGGCATCAATGGGAGGTACAGCTCTTGGTCCTGTGAAAGATTGATGCCCCAGTATAGGCGAATGCTAGGGCTGTGAGGGGGGAGTGGGTAGGTGGTGGGAAAGCACCATTGTATAAGCAGAGGGAAGGGGGATAGGATAGGGGATTTGCAGAGGGGAAACCAGGAGAAGGAATAACATTTAAAATGTAAATAAATAAAATATTGAATAAAGGACAAAGAAAAAAGAAATAATGACCATCTTATTTCTTCACTAATCATCTACTTGTTTTTACTTATTTTGTCAAAGTACAGAGACCCAAGTTTAAATTTTTGGCCTTTAACTTATATACCAGGGGAATATGAGCATATTTTTCTCAAATTTCTTCTTTCATTATCAACAAAAATGTTGACAATGACACCTGTTTTACCAGGTAATTTTAAGATTAAATACCACACCTCATATACAAAATTTTTTCATGTACTTAGAAAATACTATATAAGCAATATACCCAAAATATTCAATAAATATATTTGTTGTGCCCTTAAGTCTTTACATATTCACAAATGTTCTAAAAATTGCTGAGTTTTATAAAATTTAATGCACAAATTAGTTTAGCAACTTTAGCTACAATAAAATGTGTTCTTTATTTTCTTATTATAAAACATTAAACTTGTTTACTTTTTCAGAGACGCTTAATGGTATAATCCATAGTCAGGAGGTACAGCAACAAAGTACAGATCCTTCCTTAGTTAAAATGAGAGTATATTTCAATAAAGGCATTTTAAGTTGAAGACATCATAAACTTAAAATGCATTTGTTACACCTAACCTACCAAGCAAACATAGCTTATCAAGGCAGTGCTCTGTGGAATATCAGTTGTTTACCTTCATTTCCATATGGTTGTCTGGGATCTGTGACTCACTGCTTCTGCTGCACATTGCAAAAGACTGCAGTATCGCATTTTGCTAGCCAAGATGATAATCACAATGTAAAATGTGAAATAGAATTTTTACTCAGTGTTGATAGCTTTCACACCTTCATATGAGTGTGATACCCCAGAGCTATGTATCAGTCCTGAGTCTGTGAGATCTGCTCTCCTTTCAAAGCCCATTCTGGCCTTCAACTCACTAATATAACCCATACACACAGTAAACTTAGTGGGTCCTCTTGTCTCAGATTTTTTCTAAGTAATGACATTGTGACATCCACAACCATCCTGGCTAAAAATCATAAATTTAATTATATGTACAAAAATATGAATTTTCTAGTGTGCATGTGTGTGTGTGTGTGTGTGTGTGTGTGTGTGTGTGTGTGTGTGTGTTATTTCATGAAGTACAAGAAACCCATCTTTAAAAACCTTTTTAAAAGATTTGCCTAACTAATCATTATGTCTTCTAATGATTCTTATAGGTTTTTTCCTTTAGTTATATTTCACTTTTTGATTAATTATTTTATATATTAACAGTTAAATAGTTGTCTCTCTTTCTGGTCCCCCTTCCATGGGACTCCTACAGCACTCCCCTTCCCTATACCTGTAAGAATGTGTTCTCCACCCATCCACACACTCCTACCTCACCCTTCTAGCATTCCCTTTCTCTGGTGCCTCAAACATCCACAGGGCCATGTACATCCCCTCCCACTGAAGCCAGACAAAACAGTGCTCCACTACATATGTGGTAGGGACAAAGACCAGGCCATGTATACACTGGCTGGTGGCTTATCCCTGGGAGCTCTGAGATGTCCTGTTGAGTTGATACTGTTTTTCCCCATGCATTTGCACAACCTCATCTCCTTCAGTCCTTCCCCCAACCTTCCATAGGGTTACTGAGCCAGCTCAATGGTTGACTATAAGTATCTGCATCTGTCTAAGTCACGTGCATGCTGGTAGAGTCTCTCAGAGGACAGACATTCCAGGTGCTTGTATGCAAGCACATCTTGGCATAAGCAATAGTGTCAGAGTTTGGTGCCTGCACAAGGCATGGTTCCCAAATTGGAGCAGTCTCTAGATGGCTTTTCCTTCAGTCTGTGCTCCATTTTTTGTGCCTGTATTTCCTTTAGACAGGAACAATTTTGAGAGACATGAGTGGCCACATCCCTCACTGGGGGCCATGTGTATCTACTGGAGGTGGTTTCTTCAGGTTCCATCTCCCTACTGTTGGGCATTTCACCTAATGTTATCCCCATTGGGTCCTTGGAGACCCTCAGATTTCTGGTGTCTGCGACTTTCTAGTAGTTCCTCCTGTCACAACACTGCTGCATATTTCAATTCATTGTCCTGGCCCTCTGGTGCTCTCTCAGGTCTCCCTTCATATCTGATCCTGCCCTTCTTCTTTTCTTTCCCTCATCTCTACCACACAGATTTTCTCTTCCTCTGCCTCCTATAATTATTTTGTTCCCCTTCTATGTGCGATTGTAGCATTCATAGTTGGGCCGTCCTTTTGTTAAACTTCATATGGTCTGTGAGTTTTATCATGGGTATTTTGAACTTTTGTGGCTAATACCAACTTATCAGTGAGTACATACCACATATGTCATTTTGAGTCTGGGTTACATCACTCAGGATGATATTTTCTAATTTCATTCATTTGCCTGAAAAATTCAAGATGTCCTCATTTTTAATAACTGAATATTATTCTATTATGTAAATGGACCACATTTTCTTTGCCATTCTTCTCTCTCTTTTTTTCTGTAAAATTATTTTTTTTAATTTTTTATCTTTATTAACTTGAGTATTTCTTATTTACATTTCGATTGATATTTCCCTTCCCGGTTTCCAGGTCAACATTCCCCTAACCCCTCTCCCTCCACTTCTATATGGGCTTCCCCTTCCCATCCTCCCCTTATTACTGCCCTCCCCCCAACAATCACATTCGCTGGGGGTTCAGTCTTAGCAGGACCCAGGGCTTCCCCTTCCACTGGTGCTCTTACTAGGATATTCATTGCTACCTATGTGGTCAGAGTCCAGGGTCAGTCCATGTATAGTCTTTGGGTAGTGGCTTAGTCCCTGGAAGCTCTGGTTGGTTGGCATTGTTGTTCATAAGGGGTCTCGAGCCCCTTCAAGCTCTTCCAGTTCTTTCTCTGATTCCTTCAACGGGGGTCCTATTCTCAGTTCAGTGGTTTGCTGCTGGCATTCGCCTCTGTATTTGCTGTATTCTGGCTGTGTCTCTCAGGAGAGATCTACATCCGGCTCCTGTCTGCCTGCACTTCTTTGCTTCATCCATCTTGTCTAATTGGGTGGCTGTATATGTATGGGCCACATGTGGGACAGGCTCTGAATGGGTGTTCCTTCTGCCTCTGTTCTAAACTTTGCTTCCCTATTCCCTGTCAAGGGTATTCTTGTTCCCCTTTAAAGAAAGAGTGAAGCATTCACATTTTGGTCATCTGTCTTGAGTTTCATGTGTTCTGTGCATCTAGGGTAATTCAAGCATTTGGGCTAATAGCCACTTATCAATGAGTGAATGCCATGTGTGTTTTTCTGTGATTGGGTTACCTCACTCAGGATGATATTTTCAAGTTCCATCCATTTGCCTATGATTTTCATAAAGTCATTGTTTTTGATAGCTGAGTAATGTTCCACTGTGTAGATGTACCACATTTTCTATATCCATTCCTCTGTTGAAGGGCATCTGGGTTCTTTGAAACTTCTGGATATTATAAATAAGGCTGCTATGAACATAGTGGAGCATGTGTCTTTTTTTATATGTTGCGGCATCTTTTGGGTATATGCCCAAGAGAGGTATAGCTGGGTCCTCAGGTAGCTCAATGTCCAATTTTCTGAGGAACCTCCAGACTGATTTCCAGAATGGTTGTACCAGTCTGCAACCCCACAACAATGGAGGAGTGTTCCCCTTTCTCCACATCCTCGCCAGCATTTGCTGTCACCTGAGTTTTAGATCTTAGCCATTCTCACTGGTGTGAGGTGGAATCTCAGGGTTGTTTTGATTTGCGTTTCCCTTATGACTAAAGATTGTGAACATTTCTTTAGGTGTTTCTCAGCCATTTGGCATTCCTCAGCTGTGAATTCTTTGTTTAGCTCTGAACCACATTTTTTAATAGGGTTATTTGTCTCCCTGCAGTCTAACTTCTTGAATTCTTTGTATATTTTGGATATAAGCCCTCTATCTGTAAAGATCTTTTCCCAATCTGTTGGTTTCCATTTTGTCCTAACAACATTGTCCTTTGCCTTACACAAGCTTTGCAGTTTTATGAGATTCCCATTTGTCGATTCTTCATCTTAGAGCATAAGCCATTGGTGTTTTTTTTAGGAAATTATCTTCAATGCCCATGTGTTCGGGGTGCTTCCCCAATTGTTCTTCTATTAGTGTTTGAGTGTATCTGGTTTGATGTGGAGGGCATTTATCCTCTTGGACTTAAGCTTTGTGCAGGGTGATAAGCATGGATTGATCTACATTCTTCTACATGCTGACCTCCAGTTGAACCAGCACCATTTGCTGAAAATGCTATCTTTTATCCATTGGATGGTTTTGGCACCTTTGTCAAAAGTCAAGTGACGATAGGTGTATGGGTTCATTTTTGGGTCTTCAATTCTATCGCACTGGTCTATCTGTCAGTCTCTGTACCAATACCACATATTTTTTATCACTATTGCTCTGTAATACTGCTTGAGTTCAGGGATAGTGATTCCCCCGGAAGTCCTTTTATTGTTGAGGATAGTTTTAGCTATCCTGGCTTTTTTGTTATTCCAGATGAATTTGCGAATTATTCTGTCTACCTCTTTGAAGAATTGGATTGGTATTTTGGTGGGGATTGCATTGAATCTGTAGATCGCTTTTGGTAAAATGGCCATTTTTACTATATTAATCCTGCCAATCCATGAGCATGAGAGATCTTTCCATCTTCTGAGGTCTAGTTCAATTTCTTTCTTCCGAAGCTTGAAAATCTTATTGTACAGATCTTAAACTTGCTTGGTAAAGTCACACCGAGGTATTTTATATTATTTGGGACTATTATGTAGGGTGTCATTTCCCTAATTTCTTTCTCGGCTTGGTTCTCTTTTGTGTAGAGGAAGGCTACTGATTTATTTAAGTTAATTTTGTACCCAGCCACTTTGCTGATGTTGTTTATCAGCTTTAGAAGTTCTCTGGTGGAACTTTTGGGATCACTTAAATATACTATCATATCATCTGCAGGTAGTGATATTTTGACTTCTTCTTTTCCAATGTGTATCCCCTTGATCTCCTTTTGTTGTCTGATTGCTCTGGCTAGAACTTCAAGAACTATATTGAATAAGTAGGGAGAGAGTGGGCAGCCTTTTCTAGTCCCTGATTTTAGTGGGATTGCTTCAAGTTTCTGTTAGTTTAATGTTAGTGACTGGTTTGCTGTATATAGCTTTTACTATGTTTAGTTAAGGGCCTTGAATTCCTATTCTTTCCAGGACTTTTATCATGAAGGGGTGTTGAATTTTGTCAAATGCTTTCTCAGCATCTAATGAAGTGATCATGTGGTTTTGTTCTTTCAGTTTGTTTATATAATGGATTACGTTGATGGTTTTCCATATATTAAACCATCCCTGCATGCCTGGGATGAAGCCTACTTGATCATGGTGGATGATTGTTTTGATGTGCTCTTGGATTCGGTTTGCCAGAATTTTATTGAGTATCTTTGCATCGAAATTCATAAGGGAAATTGGTCTGAAGTTCTCTTTCTTTGTTGGGTCTTTGTGTGGTTTAGGTATAAGAGTAATTGTGGCTTCATAGAAGGAATTCAGTAGTGCTCCATCTGTTTCAATTTTGTGGAATATTTTGGATAGTATTGGTGTGAGGTCTTCTATGAAGGTCTGATAGAATTCTGCACTAAACCCGACTGGACCTGGGCTCTTTTTGGTTGGGAGACCTTTAATGACTGCTTCTATTTCGTTCGGAGTTATGGGGTTGTTTAAATGGTTTATCTGTTCCTGATTTAACTTTGGTACCTGGTATCTGTCTAGGAAATTGTCCATTTCCTGCAGATTTTCAAGCTTTGTTATATATAGGCTTTTGTAGTAAGATCTTATGATTTTTTGAATTTCCTCTGATTCTATAGTTATGTCTTCCTTTTCATTTCTGATTTTGTTAATTTGGACACACTCTCTGTGTCCTATCTTAGTCTAGCTAAGGGTTTATCTTTCTTGTTGATTTTCTCAGAGAACCAACTTTTGGTTCGGCTGATTCTTTGTATAGTCCTTTTTGTTTCTACTTGGTTGATTTCAGCTCTGAGTTTGATT